>NW_027397064.1:25459027-25699530 GCF_003265705.2 Callorhinus ursinus
AAAAGAAAAGAAAAAAGAAAAGAAAAAGAAAAGAAAAGAAAAGAAAAGTTGTTTGCTGACCAAATGCAAAGGTATTTCTCTCTTGTGCCAATGAAACCAACAGGGGTTCTTAGTATTCCTTCTTCATTAGCTACAGTCAGTAATAACAGGTATATCCAGAAAAAAAATATTGCTCTAATCAAGGACATTTTAAGATTAATTATTTTGTTTCACATTGATTGTTAAGGGCCAAATGAAGACAGAAAGAGGATTCCAAGATTGTACTTACGACATATACTTTAAATAAACTCTACAAATATTGCTCATAAAATTATAACATTGTTTCACCATTCTTGTCATATTTCTATAAACTAATGCAAGTTTTGAACTTGATGCTTGTGAACTTGGAGCCCCAGAAAAAAGCTTATTCTTTCAACTGCAAAGCAACCATAAAGTGAGACACATTTATGTCAGATGAAAGCACAACATGACTTTAGCTTTCACAGGGTTTTACCTTGATTAGGAAACCTCTATCGAGAATTTGGGGCCAGCACAGGCAGCACCCACAGGGGAGTAGGCCTATAAGTATGTTAACATGAACATGGTCTGCAAAGCTTCAGACTGATTTCAGAGCTTGTAAATTCCAGCCCACTGGAATTTACTTGAGAAAAGCCAAAGGATTCTACTATGATCTAGAAAACTACTCCAGGATGAGATAGGGAGGACAGGGAGCAGATGTCCTTAGTCCCAAACTGGGTTCAGATGGCCTCTGAAAGGTCTTGTTCCCATGGGTCTCTATAGATAACAATGAGAAACTTTTATCAGGGGTTTATTAAGGACTAGTCACTTTTTTGAGCATTTATTTATATCAACTTATTTAATTTTCATAGCAACTCTGAGGTAGTTACTGTTATACCCGTGTCATAAACTAGAAAACCAAAATTCAGGTAGATTATAAACTATTGGATATGAACTCCATTCATATCTGGCTGCAGGTATGCTTTTAAAATGTAGAATGCTTTAGACTGTATTCTAAAACAAAACAAACCCAAAACACACAGCAAATGCCCTACATTCTATTTCTCTGTATTCTCATCCATTCTGTATATAATCTAAACTGTTCCTAGCAGGGAGATGGTCAAAGACCTCGCAAAGGCTAATGTTTGGCATCCCCATCCTCTAGCTGGAAATTTTGACAATGAGTCCACATCAATAATATGCATAATATGGATAATCTGATATCCAGGGAGCAATGGAAATCCAAAAAACAATTTTGGTAACTTATTTCTTAATCTTTTAATTTTCTAAGACGTATGAATAACCATTAAAGATTCCATTTTTTTAAATGACAATTTTTAACAGCTGCCTTGTATTTTAAGTTAGTTGAAAAGACAAGAAGTAAAGAGCTCTGTATTTTGGTACTGGAGCCAGTATGGAATCACCGTTGGTCTTCTGAGGCAATAGTTTTGGTTTTTCAGTGTTTCATGTTGATGCTGTTTGCATCATCTGTCTTTTAAGCTGGAAACACCCAGGGCCTAGGTACCTTTGTGACTCATGTACTCCAGTTGAAAGTGGAAAATTTTATTGTTTCAAAGTATAAGATGCCCAGGGGAAATAAATTACTTTAGTACTCAGAGCCTTGGACATTATGACAAATTCCAAAATATAATCTCCAGAATCACATTTGTTGATTGCTTTAAAGTTAAAGCATACTTTCTTAAAAACACTTCTGGTCAGTAAGCAAAATTATTTCATACTTTCATTTTGGAAAGTTCATTGCAGCTTTGTTAATTTTGGGGAACATCTGCTCATCCGTCATGACTCTAAAGTACAAAAAATTCCTTAATTTTCCCAACTTGGTACCTCCATTTTATCTTGTAATAGTAGTTATCAAACCAAGTAACATTCCTTAATTTATACAATGGTCAGCCCCACTAGAATTAGCCACTTGAGGATAAATATCACATTACATTTTCGTATCCCTGGCATCTAACAGAGTGCTGGCCACAGTGGGTACTTGGTCAGTATGTCCTGTATGGAGTTGGTGGACCTAGGTAAGAAGAGGCATTGAAAGTCTAAAAATATTACACCTCTAAGAAAGGAAGTTAAATAAATCTATAACAAAATAAAGTCAGGAAATTGATTTGAAGACTGAGTGATCCATTTGTTGACTGGATTATTTTAAAATTTTCAAATATTGATAAGTGATATTATTTTCATAATATTTCTATTTCAACATATGTAAATATTAACAATAAGAGCTAATGTTTATTGGATGCTGAGTATTTCCCTACATTATATTAAGCAATTTGCACATAAAATAGGATCTTATAAGGAAGGTCATTTTATTACTTCCATTTTATAGGTAAGCAAGTTGAGACAGAGAGGTTAAATAACTTACCCAAGGACAAACTGCTAGTAAGCTGAAGAAGAACTTTCATGAACTAGACAATCTGGTATGAGATTCTCCAAGAACCTAAAATCTTTCTGCATATGTTTTGACTTCTTTATAGCAGTAGCCCTTTTTGTTCAGTATTGGACAATGATGGAATTCTTAAAACAGCTGAAACAGAAGACTACCAAACCCAATCACCTTCTTTGCTTAGCCCAGCCTGCCCAAACAAACACATAGGCATTCAACATCCTTTCTCTGAGTTCTATACAAAAATCACAAATAGAAAAATAAAAGACATTCCAATGTAGAGCATACAATCCCATGTCTTCTGTTCCTCTCCATTGTTAGCCTGGCTTCCTATGAAAAAAGGACTTGTAAAACCACTGGGTCTCTGTAGTGTGTCCTCCTTACTCCATCCTTATCCCTCCCTTTGCCATCATAGTCCTGGCAGTTAAAAAGAAAAGAACTGCTGTTTCCTGGACATCTGGGCTATTTTGCTTTCCTTCCACGGAATTAACGAGATGCTAAGCATCACCTGTTTACCAGTCTCTGTCCTCTGTCCAATTTATCATAATCTATGGTCTCACAGGGGAATGCCATAAAAAAAAAGTTTTAATTTGAGAGATACACTGCAAGCAGGAAAGCCTGGAAATTAAATAAAATGATATTCCTAGTGTGAATCTTAACAGTGAAATTACAAAGACAATCAGGTATGCTTTTTATTTATAATAAAGTCACAGGAAGCAAAACCCTCAACAAACAATTTGCCTACAAAGAAACTTAAAGATGTCACAACACTAACTCCTTAAATGTGACATGCGTAATACCATCCACTGGGGAAAATAAAAGAAGTTGGATATTTGCAATTAAAAAAATTCAGAATTCTTTAAATTACACCGTTCTTTTAGAACCTACTAAATAAAGTAAGAATGGTAAAAGCAGAAATCATGCATTTATATTTCATCATTTTTCAAATGATTGTTTCACTTTTTAGAAAGATTACAACTGATCCAAAAAATAAAATGCTTTATGCTTTTCTACCTGAAATATTAAATAACAAAGCAACTTGGGGAAAAGGTGGACTATAGTCCACAGTTTTTTCTTCTGGTTTATGTACTTAGAGCTGTGAGACAAGGATTCACATTGTATCTGACAAAGTTGGCTTATTTTTCTCTTCTCCCTTCACATGTGTCCTGTGTTTCCTAATTATTCTCTAAACACAGAGAGACTCAGGGTTCTGCTATTTAGCATTGCTCCCAGTAAGCCGAATGCTTGTCAATGACACTAAGAATAATCATGATAGTATAGAGCTTTATATTTTACTAAGCCCTCTCACATCAATTACTTCATTTTGTCCTAAAAGCAATGACATCCTAGTCTTGTTTTCTAAATACCATTTTTTACTAAAGGGCACCAGAATTTCTTGCAATGAAGTGGCTAACCCCAGATCTGCTGTAGGGAAAGTGCAAAGAGCCCCCGGACATCTTGTTGTGTCAGAAAGCAGAGAACTGCTGAAGGATCAATGGGGCTTCTCAAAAGGACACCACTGCTGTCTCAGAGGGGCTCCCAGTGGCCAGGTTTGAGTTAATTTAGGCATCAAATATAATAATGATGGCATTAAGATTATAAAACATGTAATCAAAGAAAATCCATGAGTCTGCAGAGACCCTCTAACAAGGGAGGGGGGAACAGATGGAGGAAGGGAGGAAGAGAAAGAGAGAGGCCGGAGAGGGAGAGAACCCTAGAGGATAGGAATGGTAAAAAAGTCTTTTTTAGAAAAGAATGCTAGTTATAAAGAGCAAAAAGAATGATTTTTTTTCAAATCACCATCGTATCCCCAATATATAAGGAACAAAGGCAAGAATCATGAATGCATACTAAACTACTGGGTGAAATGTTGTTAGGAAACAGGATATTCCCATGGCCCCCAAGTATCACTCAGAGTTTCCTTCTTCATTACAGAAGGAGAAAGGTATTTTTATAATTAATTGCTAGGAATTCTCAATATCACCTAATCCTTCCCCCACCCCTGGAAATATATACTCTAAACCCACTCATGAGGAAGCAAAGAAAAAATTCATCCTGTGATATGCTGCAAGTCACCTGACCTGGAATTTCCAGAAACATTAATGTCATGAAAGAAAAAAAAATAAGGGCTCTCTACTATATTAAAGGAAACTAAAGAGACATGGCAATCTTAATTGTCTCTTCGATTAAAAAAAAAGTAATAAAGGACATTTTGAAGACAACTGAGAAAATTTGAATATGGATGGTATAGTAGATAATGTTATTGAAAAAATGTTAAATTTCTGGGCTTTGATAATGGTACTGTGGTTGTGAAAATGTCTGGTCATAACATGGCACCATGTTAATTAGTAATCTACTAGAGTATACCATACACGTTTATTGTACTATTCTTTCAACTTTTTTGTAGCTGTAAAATTATTCAAATTAAAGGTTGGGGACTAAAGATACTGCCTATGTTCCAAAGAGCTCGCAATACTGCGGTGAAAAGGGGTATATAAAAATTTAGAGTCCAATGTGGTGAGCTCTGCAAGAGTTTCTCCTACGGAGCCATGAGAGCACAGAGGAGGATGAGCTGGATTCTAACTGCGGGCTCCTGAGACCGTATTCTAAGCTTCTCCCATTCTCCCCCACTATTCCTGGGCTCTTCACCTCTATGTTACTTCAACTTCTTATTTTTACCTGCCCAATAAAAGAGACCTAAACTAAGCTGAAAACCACCTGGCTTATTCTCTGTCCACAGGCCCCTTGATCCAGGTGTTCTCAAGATGCCAGAACAAGGAACTCATTTTACAGACTACTTTTTGTGTTTATGAACCCACTTAGAAGAAAACTAGGTGAGCCTTCCAGCAATGCTTGAGCCTGGAGTTGGATAGTAACTGTACTGGACAAAAGGTTTCATACAAAATTCACTCTTGGGCATGATTATACTCCATGACTGAGTTCGAACATGGCAGGTTAAATAGAAAGAAAATTATTTTCCTGCTATTTACTTTTATATTATCTGTGAAGAACTGGACAACAGTCTTCTCTTCTTACGAGACAGGGAATACAGACATTATTTTGCCATCAGAGTGACATACTGAACTGAGGTTTTAGTACTCTTAATATGGCCAGCTTAGTCATGTTCTGTGAGTGAGCAAGAAAATTCTGTAAGTCTGTTGTTAGAGCCCATAATTGGAATTAGAAATCATAGGATTCAAGGATTCATGTGAGCCTCAACAGTATTTTATTGAATGTATTTTGAATTGATATAAATGTGAGATCATAGATTTTTCAAAGTCCACTGGGGGTTATTTACTTCTTAACTAGGTTAATTTTTTAAATTAGGACTTTATTTTTTTAGAGCAGTTTTAGGTTTACAGCAAAATTGAAGGGAAGGTATTGAGATTTCCTATATATTCCCTGCCCCCACACATGCATAACCTTCCCCATTATCCAGGTCCCCTACTAGAGTGGAACATTTGTTACAATTGATGCAACTATACTAACACATCACAATGACCCAAAGTCCATAGTTTATATCATGGTTCACCTCTTTATATTGTACAGTCTATGGGTTTGGACAAATGTATAATGACATGTATCCATCATTATGGTATCATACAGAGTATTTTCACTGCCCTAAAAATCCTCAGTGCTCCATCTAATCATCCCCTCCTCCCCAACTCTTGGCTACCACTGATCTTTTTACTCCCTCTATAGTTTTGCCTTCTCCAGAATGTCAGATAGTTGGAATCATACCATACACACACACAGCCTTTTTAGATTGGCTCCATTTACTTAGTAATACGCATTCAAGTTGAATTAAGTTCCATGTCTTTCCATGGCTTGACAGCTTATTTCTTTTTAGCACTGAGTAATATTCCATTCACTGGGTGTATCCCAGTTCATTTAACCTTTCACCTCCTGAAGGACATCTTGGTTGTTTCCAAGTTTAGGTAATTATAAGTAAAGCTTCTATAAACATCCACATGCAGGGTTTTGTGTAGACTTAAGTTTTCCCCTTCTTCGGGTAAATACCAAGGAGTATGATTGCTGTTTTGTTTAGTAAGAGTATGTTTAATTTTGTAAGAAACCTCCAAATTGCCTTCCAAAGTGGCTGTACCACTTTGCATTTCTATAAGCAGTGAATGAGGGTTCCTATTGCTCCACATGCTCACCAGTATTTGGTGTTGTCAGGGTTCCAGATTTCAGCCATTCTAAGAGGTGTGTAGTGGAATGTCATTGTTTTAATTTGCATTTCTCCAATAATATATTATATGG
Source organism: Callorhinus ursinus (assembly GCF_003265705.2). NCBI lineage: Eukaryota > Metazoa > Chordata > Mammalia > Carnivora > Otariidae > Callorhinus > Callorhinus ursinus. The sequence continues at coordinate 25,465,692 of NW_027397064.1, forward strand.
AACGTCTTTTCAAATGCTTATTTATCATCTGCATATCTTTTTTTGTAAAGTGTTAAGGTCTTTGTCTCATTTTTTATTTTTTTTTTTTTTTAGCTTTTATTTATTTATTTGACAGAAAGAGAGAGAGAGAGGCAGGCAGAGGGAAAGGGAGAAGCAGGCTCCCTGCTGAGCACGGAGCTGGATGCGGGGCTCAATCCCAGGACCCCGGGATCACGACTGGAGCCGAAGGCAGATCTTAACCAACTGAGCCACCCAGGCACCCTTTTTTTTTATTTTTGTATTTTGTATTTTTGATAACAGTCTTTTTTATCAAATGTGTGTTTTGTACATATTTTCTACAAGTCTGTGGCTTGTCTTCTCATTCTCTTGATATTATCCTTTGCAGAACAGAAGTTTTTAATTTTAATGACGTCTAACTTATCCACTATTTCTTTCATGCATCATGCCTTTGGAGTTGTATCTAAAAAGGCACCACCACATCCAAGGTCATCAAAGTTTTCTCCTCTGTTATCTTCTAAAAATTCTATGGTTTTGCATTTTACATTTAGGTCTGTGGTAATTTTTGAGTTAATTTTTGTGAAATGTGTCTAGTCTGTGTCTAGATTTTTTTTTTTTGCATGCCCAGTTGTTCCAGCACCATTTGTCAAAAAGACAAATGCTCCATGGTATTGCCTTTGCTTCTTTGTCAAAGATCAGTGACTATATTTGTATGAGTCTATTTCTAGGCTTTCCATTCTGTTCCATTGAGCTGTTTGTCTATTCTTTTGCCAAAACCACACTGTCTTGATTACTGTAGCTTTATAGTAAGTCTTAAAATTGGGTAGTTTTAATCTTCCAACTTTGTTCTTCTTCAATATTGTGTTGGCTATTCTGGGTCTTCTGCTTCTCCATATAAACTTCAGAATCATTTTGTCAATATCCACAGAACAACTTGCTGGGATTTTGATTGGGATTGCACTGAATCTATAGGATGGGAAGAACTGACATCTTGATAATATTAAATCTTCCTATCCAAGAACTCTCCATTTATCTAGTTCTCCTTTAATATCTTTGATCAGAATTTACAGTTTTCCTCATATGGATCTCGTACATACTTTGTTAGATTTAAACCTAAGTATTTCCTTTCTTGTGTGCTAATGTAACATATTGGTAAATTGGTACACAGTATTGTGTTTTTAATTTCAAATTGTACTTCTTCATTGCTCGTATATAATATAGGAAACCACCTGACTTGTATATATTAACTTTATTATCTTGCAACCTTGCTATAATCCCTTATTAGTATAGGAGATTTTTGTCAGTTCTTTTGGATTTTCTACACGGACGATCATATCATCTGTGAATAAAGACAGCTTTATTTCTTCCTTCTCAATCTGTACATCTTTATTTTCTTGTTTTATCTTACTGCATTATATAGGACTTCCAGTACTATGCTGAAATGGAGTAACAGGAGGGGGCATTCATGCCTTATACCTGATCTTAGTTGAAAAGCTTCGAGTTTATCACCATTAACTATAATGTTAAGTGCATGTTTTTTGTAGATACTCTTTATCAGCTTGAAAATGTTAAATTATTTTTACTAGTTCAAAAGAAAAAATGTCTTCTGTTAAACTAGATGATTCAAATGACATTCATTTTCTCACCTAGAGGACCTCAACTACAGTGCCCAACAGCTTCTTTCTTGATCTGACTAATCTATAGTTCTAATCTACACATAGAAAAACTATTTCCTTTATGAAAATAGCCAGCATTACACTTATATTCTTATTTTGTTTTCTGTTGCATGGCTAAATAGTTTAAAAAAATCAACACTAGAGGCATAATTTTTTACACGTGGCTAATAACATTTGCTTTTAAGAATTTTTAGAAGGCAGGTTAGAGAAATTATGGATTTAATATGCCAACACAGGCTGCAATGCTTATATGCTGGGTTATCTCTTGCTGAAATATTCCTTTCCGTTTTGATTGTTTCTTCCACTGTGTGGTTCTCTTTTTTTAATGAGCCAGATTATGTTGCTGTTTATGTGTGTGTGTGTGTGTGAGAGAGAGAGAGAGAGAGACAGAGAGACAGAGAGAGAGAGACGGGGGGGTCGTCGAGAGATGTATCAGGCTGAGATTTGGCACCATGTTTTAGTCCCTATGTTTCTCTCTTAAGCAGTAGAGGGCACAATTGTGGTACTTACTATGTGCCAGACACTGTGCTCTGCACTGTTTAACAAAGCTCAGGAAATACAAGTTTTCCACACTATTTAAAAGTAGAGCATTTCTATGAAAACTTTTGTAAGCCAAAATGTCATAAAGTGAAGAAGCCATTACTATTAATTTATATGGAAAATTTTTTGGAGTGTTCCTAGATCCCTAAAATAACCTCTCTTAGGATTTTCTGATACCTTAGGACATATCTTACTAATGAATGCACAAATGAATGAAGACACATTCAAAGCTACGGAGGCCTGATGCTGATATGCTCCGTGCAGTTCCCAGGGGAGAGCTTGGCAGGGTCCGCCTGGAGTACCTGCTGCCTCTATAACCCTTGCCGCAAAACAAATGCTGGATGCTATTTTTGTTTTTCACCTTTTCATAAGAGCAAAAATCCTCTTTAGATTTCTTTCGGTTAGCAAAAACAGGCACCGGTGTAGGTCTTTTCATAAAAAGCGCAGTGGTGTAATATGAACTTTCAAACAGCAGAGGATACCTTGCTTACAAATTTAGGAGGCAGATGCTATAATTATCTCCATTTCACAGATACTGAAATGGAAGCACAGAAAATTAAGTAACTTGCCCCCCACCAAACAATGAACAGTAGAACCACAAATCATAAAAGAAAGAATGCTTTAAAGTAATTCCATATTGTCAACTTCTTCTTAATTATGAAGTCTAGCTTTCCCAGAATTAACACCATTAACAAGAGAGTTAGAACATACCTGCTAAACTCTGCTTGCTCACAACTGACAAGTGTTACAAATGGCAGAAGTTGACAATGTGACGAATTCTTAAATTTATTCTTGAGTGAAGGATGGGAGTGGAATATTGGCATTCTCTAGCTTATGAAGAATATTAGATATTACTTGGGTTTCCCGGCCGGCCCACAGAAATCTATTTTACTCATAATGTGGTTGAATCATAGGACAAACCTGAGCTGAAAGTGTTTTGGGGGAGTACTAGGCCTGGAACACACTAATGGTGCCACAGATGCTGAATGGATGACTCAAAGAAAGAAATATGAGTTATAAATGAAGAAATAAAACTGGGTTTCTATTTTGACTTTTTGTATGCAAACCAGTAGATAAGCATCTTTGTTATTAAAAAAATAGAATTTTTCCTTTGGTTGTCTATGCTCTCAACGTCTAATTTACTTTATCTCCAGCCCAACCATAAGTTCAAATCTCAACAAAAAAATCCCCTTCAGGTCTTTCCAACCTCCCTGAATTTCCATTATACAAAATTGCCTAGCTCTCAGACTCCATTAAAATTCTCCTCAACAGCAAATTCTACCTGGAATATTCAAAATAAATCAATAACTGAACTGAATGGATATTTACTGGCATCTTAGCTTTCTCAGAATACATGCATTTTTTTAAAGTTTATTTTTTTTGGTACTCTCTACACCCAATGTGGTGTCAAACGTAATCCTGAGATCAAGAGTCATGTGCTTAGAACTGAGCCAGGCAGGCACCCCTATACGCATTTTTTAAGGGAAAACTTTATCAGATGCTGTCTATCAAATAAAAAGCCATGGTTGAATTCAAGGCAACAATATAGATTCAAACAAAAACCAGACATAATAGGGCACCTGGCTGGCTCAGTCAGAGCAGCGTGTAACTCTTGATCTTGGGGGCGTGAGTGGAAGCCCCACGTTGGGTGTGGAGATTACTTAAAGAAATAGAACCTTAAAGAAACAGACATAGTATCATAAAATTAAGAATAATCATGATTACAATGGGCGGTGAGCACCCTTTTGCTGTCTTCCTATACAGATCATGTGCTATTTTCTACTTTTTCAGTTAGGACCCTGTGAACCAAGGCTGTATAATTGTTTTTGCCCTTCAATGACTAATCTTAAATTCTTTCTAACAGACTTCAAGGCCTTCCTGAAAGAAGGCTGAGAATAACTAAATAAATTTTTAAAAATATGTGTATGTATATGTGTGTACAGACTGATATACCTTTGCAGTTCAGTGCCTCCAAGAGATTTACCAGGAGCACCCAAGGCAAACAGTCCCAATATTCCCACATAAAATTGGTCAAGCAAATATTAAATGCATTTCTGGGATTACATGTGTATATATAAAATCAAACAGTTACTGCTTGTTGAAATCCTGTGGTCTCAGTTTAACTGTTATTAAAATAAATGTAAAATTTTAGCCCCAGAATATGCTTTTAGGCTTTCATTCTTCTTCACTCTGCTCCCCAGTAGCTAGTGTGGCAGCATATACATTAACTTGTGATGGTATTTGTTTGAATCATGTTCTATTTGTCTGAATCATGCACGCTCAAGGAGAGGGAGAGGGGAGGAGAGCAGGGTACACATCGCTAGAAAGTAGGACACTTGCAGCTAGAGTGGTGGGCTTAATTTGCAGAGGACAGAATAGGAGCAGAGGACTCCTCCTGGAGACAACCTGGCCACCACGGGCTATAAGGCTGAGGCAAGCCAAGGTGTAGTGGGGAGAGTTGAGATATAAATACCCAAGAGACTGAATTTTAAATGCTTCGTTAGAGACCAGAAACAGATATTGTGGTGAGAGTCAACGAGCCAAAAGAGCACGAACTGAAGTTGAACTGTGCATTTCTCTCCATGGCTTTGCTCTCAGTATGTTCCACAGGAAAAAAGGGGCCTCGAGGCCATCACCCAGAATACACCCATGTGATCCCAGGCCCGTGTGTGTGTGTGTGTGTGTGCGCGTGCGCGTGTGTGTGTGTGCGCGCGCGCGCGCGCGCTGGGCCCAGCTCCTACCTGCTTGCAAGAGCCAGTGATAGGCTTCTCTTCCCAACTCTGTGGTCAGTGACATCCTGATGGCAGCTTGGAATCAGCCACAGGCAGAGGCTTTACACAAAGAAACCCGCTAATTCTACAAATTGGGGCTTGTTTTCCTGCTGCACCCACCTTCCCCATGAAAGCCAGCTTGCCAGCACACTATTGACTCTCAAAAGTTTGAGAGTCTTCCTTCTTTGGACAGATTCTTACACTTCTTTAGGCAGTGGTAACATCCCCAAATACCTCACTTATGGATGAGGACAAATTAATTAAAATGGTACAGACAGTTAAAAAAATAAGAGTAATAGAGGCATAGAAAGAGGAAAAATGACTTGAAATGATTTGAACTTCAAAGGAGTGGTTCCAGTTACTGGCACCAGGACTATCAGGTGGTGGCATTAATGGCAGCAATGATAATCAGAGTGGTCACTTACCCCGGACATCATCATATCGTTTATCAAGCCGTTTCCTGTATGTTATGTCATATATTCTTCAGGAGAATCTTGTAAAGGTGCTGGGCCTGGGAACTGTTCTCCTCCCACACACCCATTCATAAACTCAAACTTCTGGTTTCTGGAGAAAGCAACATCAGCACCTGTGTTGCATGATTTCCAGTTCAGGATGCTTCTCCCTAATGCCACACTACATCCGAGAAATAAATGTGTGTTGTTCTTGCTGTCTCATGTTTTAATTCTCTGTTTTGTGATGATTCCACACTCTCAAATAGTGTTTGTTAGATTTTTCAAAAATCCCCCAAGCTAAATTAATTTTCATTTGAGTTAATTTTAAAAGTGCTGTAAAAGCAAGCTTTGGTCCTACACATAAGATTTTTAAAAGAAGAGACCATATAGCAAAAGGCCTGATGATATAACACTGTGAGGAAGGACAGAACTGCTGGCCTGCTTTCTTCACTCTAAATTCTGATGTTATTAAGAGCATAATTTCAACATTATTTAAATACATTACGTTCTTGGCACCATGCTAAGTCTGCCTCTAGCCTTAAAAATAGAAGTAGATGGAATGGGTGCAGGAAGTTGGTATAAGCGAAGGTTCCAAATGGCTGCGGAGACATTTTTGTTCATAACAGGTTAGGGTTTGGCAACTTTACAGAAAATCAGAAACAGTAAAAAGAGCTAAGTCTGTGTATAATTAAATCTTATTTTATCCTAAATATTTTTATTTATAAGAGTTCCTATCTGTTACGTTCACGGTGGAGATAAAATTAGAATATATGCTCTTAATAAACACGTACACACTTTTTTGCCTTGGCAGAAACTTCCTGGGCTGTGACTCCATAACAGAAATAATTCATTAGATCCAAAAGTGCACTTAGTCACTGAGAGCCATTTAATTTTACCGGCAGCATGGGACACTGAGCAGGGCATGGCTTTGGGATGAGTCTTGAGTTTAAAATTGAGTTCTGCTATTTGCTCGCAGTAAAGCCTGGGGGAAATTAAGCAGCCTAGACTCAATAAATCGCTACTTCATAAGACATCATGCGAAATACATAATTTGATGTGCCCAAAGTAATAGTGCCTCCTACCCTCCCAAAAAAGTTGGTCCCCTTTCTTTCTTAAGAGGCCACACCATCCTCTGGTTTCACTAGAAAGGAAATCATTTACGGCTTCCATGGAGAGAGCCTCTCAGTGCATGTACAGTTGCTCAAGCCACAGATACTTTTTCTGCCAGACTGCCAATCTTTAAAATTGAAATCCTTATCTAAATCAGGCAAAAAAAAATATCTTGGAAATAAACAGCATTAGGGATTTCACTCACATTAACTCTGCACATAGCAAAATTCTCAAAATGTGTTCTAAGACAGGACAGGTACACTGGAGCTCTTTGGGCTCCAGGCAAGACCCATGATGAGCACATTCCAAACGAAAACACGTTTGAATAATTACAAAGTTTACCTTATTGAGGGAACACAATGGGCTTTCCAGAGTGAATAATGCAATATAAGCGAAGGCTTGTAAAAGACAACATTTTATTAGGCCACTTTCCAAAGGAATAAAATAAAAATTGACAGATGAAACGGGGAACATTAACTGATCAAAAATCAACACCGAGGAAGAGGCACACTATGAGGACAGCACCTTTTCTTACCCAGATGACGCTTTCTAACAGATACGTACAATCTATTTCTATCTAATGCTGGGGAAGTTCCTTTGTTGCAGCTCTCCATTTTTCCACTAATACAAAAAGGATGGATTGTATTTTTTTTCCACCTAGCCCTTGAAGTTTGCACCCAATCAAATCTTTCCTTCCTAGGCCAACAATTAGTGGTATGGTAACTTGGAATCCTTTATAGGATGTCCTTGATGGTGTTTGAGATTAAACAGCATCATCATCATACATCTTCTTCTGATTGTGTTTTGCTTCGAACAAAACTGAAATAAAATATGCTATCAGAAGGGACGGGAGAAGGATCAGGGCGACCTCCTCAATGCGACCAGGAGACCCTACCTACATTGAAATCCCTCATGCAACGTATACGCAACGTAGCACTCATTTGGGGGAACCTGAGATGACTAAACTCTGAGGAGTTTTATTACTTAATTACATTCAACCAAACAAGAGTACCTTATGAGAACTGTGACTAGTAGGAAGTGTTTCCAGAAAGAGTTTATCCATGACAAAACCAGCTCTATTCTTGGGTCTTCTGAACATTCCAACTGTTACAGACTTTAGTTAATTGCAATAACTAATCTTGATAACTTATTAATCATCTAAAAATTGTCTCTTGCAACACTTCCTAAAGGTTCTAGCTATAACTGGTTAACTCTGGTTTAGAAATTAAGAAATACTATCCAAGAGTCTGTTTTATAGTCATCAACAACATTTCAAAAGTATTGTTTCAGGTTCAGAGAAAATATCAAATGTAGGAATTAAAATCAGAGAAGTCAAATATTTTTGCGAAAAAAAAAATGCAACAAACTTCCAATTTCTTTGAATCTTTTAGTGAACTTTTCTAAGTTGACCTAATAATACATTTTTAACTTAGCACTCATGACAGTCTCTTGTTGAAATTTAGGGTAAACATTACTTTATAAAGCATGATTTATTTTATTGCTATAATCACAAGCATATGGAATCCCTGACCATTCAGTTTTCTATCAAATAGATGTTCTGAACAGCTTCACTGTTTTGAGTATGGTTTGATAGTCTCAGAGGAGAGGGAGATTAGGGATGTTGTTTTAAAACATGGTGCTTTGTTAAGTATCTTATTCCAACAGCAACCACACTTTAAACATTTCTAATGCAAAATACAGAGTTGACTAATGCACCACTATAGCTTCCATGAGAATTAACAATAATGGAATGAACCAAATGTTTGCTTTCTTTCTCTAAAACCACTCAAAATCCCTTAAAAAAAATTTTTTGGGAAGATCTACAAATAGATTATGTTGGAACTTTGTGTTATAATGAGTCAGCAACTTTTCCATCATTTGAAGCACAATAAAATCAAAAGTTATTAAAAAGTATCCAGGTAACCTTCTCCATATAATGTCAATGGGCAAAATAGGCAATTAAAATCAGCTTGGCTTTGTTCACCATCAATTGTAAAGATGCAGAAAGCCTATGGTTCCCAGAGGGTCAGAAAAAGAGGCTAAGTAAACTGGAGCTGCTTTTAAAGTGTTTAACAAGGCAGAAACTGGAACGGATGTGCCACAAACCAATATCCATTACTGCAAAGCAATTGCTAAATTTTCTTGTAAAATAGCTATCAGCTGGCCTATTCAGCATCATCCCATTATAGCTAAAAAGAGCATCCAACTTGTGATTGTTACCATGAAAATAGCAGGCAGTAAAATATACAGTAGCTACAGAGAAGAAAACGATATGTTTCAAGAAGTTTTCTGACAGATTTAAATCTACATCAGTTTCTCTAAAGATCTAAGAAATGTCTCTCTAAAAAGTGTTTTTTCCCAGACATCTAGTATGGTGATTGATTTATCAATAAACACTGTATTTCTAGTTATCCCTTAAAGATAATTAAAATTGACTTTCAGGAATAATCACACAGTTCTAGAGAGGATTTCAATGAGCACTTGACTGATGTAGGTAGGGTTATGGTGTGAAAGGGCAAAGCCACCAGAGTCAGCTAACTTTTCTGCCGGTCCACTCTGGAGAAAAGACTGATTTTCTCATTGGTCAAAGACAGGTGTGCAAATACCATGCATTATCTATTCAACAGCAATTTTCCTTAGCCAGTGATTGGTTTGGAGTGGGAAAATAACAAATAAAAAGGAATAAAAAGGAAAATATCCTGAAGAGAGCCTTTTGTCCTAAATCAAAACACAAATCTTCAGGAGGAAAAAGCCTTTACTATTCTTTTTTCTTGCCTGGAATACCGATATAACACCTGCGGGTGCAGCAGCCATTTTGTGAGCATGAGGCAAAAAGTATGATTGAAAAGAAGTCAACATTATCAAGATGCAGAAAGATGTAAAAAGATATAAGGATACTAGGTATCTCATGATATCAATGAACAATTGATTGCATTTTTGATAGATAGATTTCTGTACTCATACCATTTTTATGACATCTGAAAAGATTCTCTTCCCATATTTGCCAAAATGATACATAAAATTATGTGTGGATTCAGCCAAGAGCATAAACTCTGCTAACTATATATTACAGCTAAAGGGAAAGGAGATAGGTCTGGTGAGTAGCAGAAAGAGGACAAATAAAAAAGCACAAAGCCTTCCTAGACAGATTGTCATCTTAATTGTCCTCTAAGCACTGATTAATTGTACCTAGATACAAATACAAGATTTGTGGAATTCTTCACTTTCCCCATCAAAGCTGAATGATTTGTTTCCTTGTAGGGCTGCCTTACAGGTTTTTATTACAGTAATGTACATGTAAGCTACTCACTCAGGAAATATTTTCCTACTGATGCTTGGATCCTGAAGTCTGATTTAGTGTGGGATGTTCAATAATTTACATGCATAGATGAACTGAAGCAATCAGGACATTTTGTGTCCAGATAATAAACAGCAGTCAATTTATTTCTGGCGTTTTATTGAGAAAAAGTACTATATAAAGCTTCACTGTTTGAGTAAAAAAAAAAAAAGGAAAAGGAGAAGACTTGTGTTCTTATTTCTTTCCTTTCTTCCATTTAAAAACTGTCGCACAATGAATATTATTTTTGGTAAAAAGACTGACTATATTCTAGTATCAAAAATATGAAAGAATTCTAGCCTTCAAGCACACTTACAAGTTTGTTTCCATGCAATATGAAATCACATTTATTAATAATAATAATGGAAATTACAGCAACAACTAACCCTTATTTTAACTTCACTGTGCTAAGTGTTTTACATGGATTTCTCATTTAATCCTTACAAATTCTTAGAACCACTATGAGGTCAATGGTTTTATTTTCCTCATTTGACAGAGGGAACTCAAGCACAGGGAAGTTAAGTAATATGGCCAAAGACACACAGCAAGTAAGTTGTAACAGCAGGCATTTGAACTCAGGTGATGTGACTCCAGAACCCTCATATTCATATGAAATATGGTTATTTTTATAACCAACATCATTTTTTTTCTCTTCTTTAGAACTTTCAAGCTTTAAAATCTGCTGGCATTTTAAGCATTGCTATAAATTAAATGTCATTATTTGAAGCTCATTTACCTTGAAAGTGGTGATGACTAAAAAATTACAATGTGTAAAGAATTTAAAAACTGAGTAGGAGGAAGACTGGGGACGTTTACATTGGTGGAACAAGCATACTGTTTCATTCAAATGAATGTTTTGCTGGTTTTCTTTTTTGCGGGAAGTGGCTTTGCATGCAGATTGGGTGGGGAGAAGTAGAGTACCAGAACCTCCAAAACTATTGCTCCAAATCCAACTTTGCTCAAGGGTCCTGCTTCTGAGAGTGTCTCTTCACACAACCCCAGCACCAGCCAACACGAATATTTACAGAAGATGCAGTTATACCAGGTTATAGTATCTAAAACAAAACCACAACTTAGGATATGTATAATCGGGTGATTTTTCCCAGTTGGACAGATAAAGTGAGCATTTTAAATACTTTCTTGCCAAATATGTATCAGACTTTCCTTTGATTTCTTGTATTTATTGACTCGCTAGAAAGTCATAATGTGTGCTCCATCTTTGAAGCATTTTCCTAGCAATTGAACTATGTAAATTCATAATTTCATATTTTAGTCAATCTTCCTGTTGTACTCAAAAACAAAACTAGTGAAAAATAAAGGGGAAAGAGTTTTAGTTACTTAATTCTTCTAAAATCTGGATTATATGGAGAATTGTTACATAACAATGTTACAAAAATGCCTTCTAATTTGGGCCAACCACATGGTTTTGGAAGCCAAGCATATCATATTCTTTATCTCATTTTTAACAACGTATGTCCTTTTGAGACTCAAACAAATTTTGTCTTTCTTCACTCCTAGGGACAGGTCAATTGCCTTTTATATGTGCCTAACACATTTCATACTGCCTTATTTACCTTTCACAGCTTGTCTTTTTGACATACATTAATTTATAGGTGAGGCAGCTGGGGCTCAAAAAGATGAAAAAATAATATAAGCAGTGAGGGGCAAACACAACTGAAATTCAGCTTTATCTGATTCCATAGACCAAGCTTTTTCTCTATGACAACACTGATAATAAAGAACCACATAATCATTTGACTTTTTAGATATAGTATTAAAGATACTCTCCCACACAAATAGATACATATATATCCATATGTATATGTAAAGATACACACATACATATATATTTAGTTGTGTAATTGAATATATATGTATACCAATGTGTATATACCCATATACACAGTGTGTACCTACATGCATGCTTATAAAGGTACACACACACACACACACACACACACACACAGGTATATATGTACTATACAAACACCCATACACATGTGAAATGAACAGGACTATAAATTACAAAAAATTTGCATATCCTAAATTAAGCTTGTTAAATATCATCTACTGTTACACATAGCTTTAACTCAGTACTATTCACTTCCTCACAATCAGCTGAAAACATAACTATTCAGTTTTATTTCCACAAAAAGCTTCTGAATTTCACCACCTTCTTTTCCTTTTAATTAAGGGTTTAAATTATAACAAAACCAAAATACAAATGCAGCAGTCTGCGTGCTATAAACAAGCAATAAGGTAAGTTTTCATTTGATTTTTTAAAGTCATCCTTTACTCTTACAAAAGAAAAGCCATGATCAATTCAAACAGAAAACAAACTCTCTGGTTAATAGGATATTTACTAATCATGTGACTTGACTAATCATGTTACAGTACTGTCAGTTGCATTGTTTCCATAATATCGTTACCAGGTCAACTGATTTTTATTCCAAGCTCTACACTGTGAAAATTTTTTTAAAATATTTTATTTATTTATTTGAGAGAGAGAATGCGATAGAGAGAGCATGAGAGGGGGGAGGGTCAGAGGGAGAAGCAGACTACCTGCTCAGCAGGGAGCCCGATGCGAAACTCGATCCTGGGACTCCAGGATCATGACCTGAGCCGAAGGCAGTTGCTTAACCAACTGAGCCACCCAGGCACCCTACATTGTGAAAATTTTTTAAAAATCACCATTAAAAAAATATTAATTCCCTGCCTCTTGAATTTTACTAGGACTTGTTTCTCTGATTTAGATACCCAACAGTGCAGGTTAGGTAACTTTACAAAAGGGGATGCCTTTCCAAAGGTGGATTTCATCTACAAGAGGATACTATAGGGAAGAATCTATTAAATCCTTAAGACATAGACAGATGGTAAAGTGTAAATTAAGGTTCAGCACATTGCAGGAAACTCACTACTTTCAGTAATTGGTAGAGTATAAATAACCTAATTTAAATGTGTAAAAAATCCAATCACTGCCAGATCACCCCACCCACCCAAAAAAGAAAACTCTTATCATTATCCCATAGTTGAAATCTTAAAAAATTAACAGCAGTGTTCTTCCTTAAAATGTGGCAAAAATAGTTTGGATTCTATTTTATCTGCTACCATTTCCACTGCTCATGCTCTGATAGATATTTTAATGAGCAGTGAAATGGCCAGAAGAAGAATATTCTGCTTTAACAAAGGCTGATGCAATTTAGACCCTACCTACTGAAGCCCTGAAAAATCAAGTACTTGGCACAATTGCATTTTATTTTTTTAAAGATTTTATTTATTTATTTGAGAGAAAGAGAGCACGAGCAGAAGGCAGTGGCAGAGGGAGAGGAAGAAGCAGACTCCCCACTGAGTGGGGAGCCCAACGTGGTGCTCCATCCCAGGACACTGAAATCATGACCTGAGTCAAAGGCAGACGCCCAACTGACTGAGCCACTCAGGTGCCCTGCCGTAATTGTATTTTAATGCACACATAAAAATACTAATGGTTTGCAATGCTGACTACATATAGAATTTAATCACATTTATTGGGCTAGTATGTATTTTTTTAAATGGATCAGGAATCTCAAGAGTGAGCAGTCCATGAGTGTGATTTCACTCTTTTGTCTCTACCCAGCAATGCAAGGGTTTCTCAGAAAATAATAGCTAATACATATTAGTATTTACTGAGTACCAGTACTTTACATGGATTATCTCTTTTAATTCTAAAAAAGAAAAAGAAAAAAAAAAAGCCTGCAATGAAGTATTCCCATTTTATATAAGAGGAACTGTGGCTTCAGAGGTGAGTGACTTGCTCAAGATTCTACCCTGTTGCGCTGGCCTGAGCAGTGATTTGTGAATATATGGTACATCAATAGAAGCCAGAACCAAGCAGTTCCAATTGATAGACATAAAATAATAACTTAATTATTTTAAAGTCCTTATGCTCCTATAAATAAAACCCACATATAATCCTCCCTTCCACAGTCAAGGTGAAAAACTGTTACTCTTCTTTCCCCACTGCCATAAAGATTCTTTCCAATGTCATTTTGTTATTCTTGTTATTTTCAAGATTATCTTGATATTGCTGGGGCAGAGGTAAAAAAAGAAAAAAGAAAAAGGAAAAAGAAGGATTTAAAAAAGGGATACAAATAGAATGAAAGCTTTTAGGGAGGGAAGCCTCCTATATTTATGACACAATAATTATTTTTAAACAACTACAAAATAAAACTTGATACCATATTTTCATGCAGTTTTAAAGCCAAGATTTCAAAACTCTTTCTCTACAGAGAAATGTATTGAGAGACAAAACATCATTCTAAACAGCTCTTAAAATCTTTAAAATATGTGTGGCACCTAAAGAAACCTGAGATAATCCTAAAATATCGAAACAGATGCAAAATAGCTTTAAATGTTTTCCAAATGTTATTTTACCCACCATGTTAGATTACAGTAACATTGATTAAGTACAAAAAACGGTTTTATTTTCTAAGCATATCTGCAAATACTATCCTCTATAACATAATTTATATGTAAAGTTTATTCATATCTGACACCAAATAGGACTTGTCTCTTGAAATTTTATTTTATTAAATAATGATACATATATTACATTGTATATTTTTCTTAGATATATTTTTTATTTATAGATTTTGAGATTTTATTCCAAAATATATGGCTAAAATATCAAACTATTCTCTTCCAAAATAATCCATCGACACCAATCTGCCCTATGTTACAAGTTTCAGGTTTTCTTTTAAAGAAGAAAGAGTTAATAAAGTGCAATATAGCGGCACCTGGGTGTCTCAGTAGGTTAAATGTCTGCCTTTGGCTCAGGTCATGATCCCAGGGTCCTAGGATCAAGTCCGTCATCAGGTTCCCTGTTCAGCGTGGAGCCTGCTTCTCCCTCTCCCTCTGCTCCTCCTCCCTGCTTGTGCTCTCTTTCTTTGTCTCTCTCTCAAATAAATAAATAAAATCTTTGAAAACAAAAGTGTAATATATTATGGAAGGGTAAAGTGAAATATGTCTGGTACTGGAATCACACAAACCTGAAGAGTTTCATGACTCTTATGAAAGAACTTTTATGTTCTTAGGCCAGTTGTTTAATCTCTCTGGCCCTCCACTGCCTCAATGGGTAACTATACAACCTACCTAGCAGAACTGTAGAAAAAAATGAGAGCATGTATAAAAAAGTATAGAGTCTCTGCCCAGAGATGTCAATCAATAAATGGTAGTTATGATGAATAATTAAAACTTCATAACTTTTATAAAGTCTAGATTTCTGCTTAATATACTCTCTACCCTAATTAACCTTCTTAAATTATAGATAATCTTTATTCAAAAGTCTCCTCATATATTCTGAGTTAAATTAAAGATCAAATGAAGCTTTACTTTTTTTTCAAGATAAATTAGCATCCTCTATGCCAAATTTTAAGGCTGAAAACTAATGCATATCCAAGTTCAATTAAATAATGAGTCACTAGAAGAAACAATACATTTTTCAATATAATTTGAATTAATTTATACCTGGGGAAGCTCATGTATAAACTAACAGGGCAACTAGAAGCATAATGAAGAAAATAATTCTAGTTGTTTCTGTACTGAGACTATATTCAGATAAAATGGTTAAATGAACCGAAACTCTCATGGAACTTCATAAAAAACAAATCATATGATTTCCTAGATAATGCATTTCAGAAACTAATTACAGGTGTGTGTATATTGTGTACTATTTCTGTAGGTATATTAGTTTTGTCTTCTTGTATTTCAATGGCTTTGAAGGTAATAGCATTGTTTATGTGCCTGCACTATACCCCCAACATTTCTGAGCACAATATTGAGAAACTAGCAGTTGTTCTATTAGTATTTGTTGATTAGTTTGTAATTAAGCCAAGTCTTTCAAAGGTCTGAAATAACCTTGGGGTGATACTAATAGACCCTGGGCTCACAGTGAAGACTCTCGCTGATATTCTTGAATATTTTACTTATTTCCTTCACCTGCCTCAGATTTAGCCTTCAATGAATTTTATGAAGAAACTGCATTACTGACTAATATGAGTTTAATTTCCTTTCCCTTCTGCTGTTCACAGAGGTATTAAGAAGCATTGAAATGATACTAACATCAACCATATTTGATGTTTGGCATCTGGGACAAATGCTCTGCACATGATTTTATCTCTAATCTTCAGGTAATAATACAATAATAGATACCATACTAGTATCCGGCTCAGCAAGGTTAAGAATTTGCCCAAGGTCACAGTCAGGCAGATTCAAGTTGGCTCACCTCATTTGAGCATCATTACAGAATATTTTGATCACAAACACAGATCATCTCTGGCTTACACACAAACCTGCTGGCCAATTTTTGTTAAGGGCACTTTGGCATTTTGGATTTGTGCCTACAAATATTGTCTCCATTGGATACTTTACAAGTGGTTAACTCAATTTATGAAAAGAGAAGATAAATGAGCCACACTTTGAAGATAATGCTTAGAGGAGAGAAGGAAAACAACAGTGGAGTAGGTTGATATTTTGGATTCAGGACCTTTGTGGTGACCGATATTAGGTTGAAAGAGCTGTTAGTAGATTTCCAACCATGACTGACATTTTTGCTATTTTAAATCATTGACTCACATGCCAACAAGTTCTTCAAATCCTCTTTGGCAAAATAATAATAATGAAGTATCCTTAATGTTTGCTACTTTTTTTTGAGCCAGTTGAAATAAAACACAATTCAATCCAAAAAATATAGACAAATCAGTGTGTCAGACCTGTCTTCTGTGTATGTGGCTTTGGATATAAACAGAACTGGTAATAAATTGGTTTGGGAGAAATGTGGTACACATTGGAAAAGAATGCAAATGTCCAGTACACTCTGTATTAAAATACATAGAAAATTTCCATATTATCCCCCTCTGCCTCTGTAGTTAATGAAAACACATTATGAAACTGAGATGCTGAAAAAATAAGTATTTCTTTTCCAGAACAGGTCACATTGATTTAATCAAATCTATTGTTGAATACCCTAATGCCTGCTCAGTAAGAAGTTAACCAACTCTCAGATATGTGTTAGAGTATGTAACAAAGAATATTGTTGTTATTAAGTTAGTTATGGAAAAATAATCAGACCTTTCCTTCTTTAAGAATCAGGTACATTTTAATAGCTTAATTAATTTTTAACTCAAGACTATACCTATAAAACTAGTTTTTCAATAAATTGTCAAAATGATACATTTTGTGTTGGACTGATGTTTAAAGCAGAGAGCAATATCATTTTGGCAACTGATGATATTTTTAAATTTTAGTTCAACTTCATGTTCATTTGACCTGCTGATCCTACAGGAGTCCAGGATCATTAATGCTTTGGGGGTTACCATAAAATTTATGAATTATTTCTGTTCTTTAAGAGTGCTGAGCACAAAGACCAGAGTAAATATCTTATTTAGAATTAACTGAACAATGTTTCTGTAATAGATGTGAATGTACTTGGTTTGTAATGAATTGTTGGGCCTAATTAATTCTATATTCATATTCATTCCTTCATGATTCAGCCACTCATCTGACCTAATTTAAGACACGAATTGGAATATTTGGACTAGCCATATAAAGTAGGTAGGATCTTCTGCAGAAAAAAAATTAATATTCTCCACTCTGAGTATCTAAGGAAAAAAATATATTGGCCTTTATGCTGAGATGCTCATCTGAATATTAAATATAGAAGAAATTTTGTGATCTTATTGTTCCTAAAGGACTCTTTTCCCTAAACAATATCCAAAAAATTGGTCTTAATTTTAGGACTAAAGACTTCATTGGTTGTCTTATTCTATGGTTTTGTGATCCTCATCATTGTTGTTGACTTGTTCTGAAAAGAAATCACTTATTACTAATATCATTTAAATCATTGAATATCACAATCTAATTATGTTTACATTTAAATAATGTCCAAAATTTTAAATTTAAAAATTTAACAATCTACTTTTCTGTGTCTGTAATGAGGAGTAGTGCAAATTTGTTATTGACAGACTCAAGGAAGACATATTTGTTTACTTGCCCAAGACACACAAAAGCCACATTAATTTAGAATAGTGGATTTGGCCCAGAATCTGTCATTGAGAGTGAGCTCAGAGAGTGTAAGAAATATTCAGTAACTACTTTCTGTGACTGTTGGCTTGAGGAAAAGTTAGATAAAATTTTAAGGAAAGTAAAAAGGCTAAATTTTGAGGATTCGCATTTATGTAAAGGATTCCCGGGTACTGTCTCCATTAAAAAATTAATAATAATAGGAAGCTAAGCCACTTTATAAGGTCAACATTAACTAAGGCCTCTTCATTCTCATGACATGCCAGTGAAGTGCATTTTCATGTTCACGTCATTGATAAAACTGATGTCTAGGGCTATCAAGTAATAGTCCTAAATAAAGTGAAACATCTAATAAATTTCAGGGACACATCAAAATTTTTCTTTTTTTATGTTTAAAAAATTAAGGTTTTTTTAAAGTTTTTAAGAAAGATTTATTTATTTGAGAGAGAGAGAGAGAGCGTGAGTGGGGAGATGGGCAGAGGCAGAGAATCTTAAACAGACTCTGAGCTAATCACGGAGCCCAGTTCATGGCTCCATCTCTCCACCTTGAGATCATGACCCTGAGATCATTACCTCAGCTGAAATCAAGAGTCAGATGCTTAACTGACAAAGCCATCCAGGAGCCCTTTTTAAGAAAGTTTTTATTTATATTCCAGTCAGTTAACATACAGCATAACATTAGTTTCAGGTGTACGATACAGAAATTCAACACTTTCATACATTACCTGGTGCTCATCACAAGTGCACTCCTTAATCCTCATTAGGACACATAAAAAATTTTCAAAATATATTTGCTCTTGATATCATGAGGCTACTGTATTTACTATTTACTCTTGGGTCACCGATGTTTAATCACATAGGAAAAAAACCCTACAAAATGCAAGCCCTGTTGTGAGCTGCCTTCAGAGTATGTGCACACTTATTACTAAACATATTCAATGCAAACCCTGCTTTGGTGCACCCCAATAGAATGGAAATGGAAACAAAAGGTGAAGACAAAAACTTCCATCCTTGATAGGCATGAATACATGTTTTTTCTGCCCAGGTCACTGCACAGACTTCTCATGGGTTTATAAAAAATATATATTTTAAAATTTCTCTAGATTAATAAGAAACTAAATTTATGCTCTGAAATAGCTTCATATTCTAAAAGTTAAGTATTGTCCTTATAAAAATGTGTCTGAAGAATGCAATTTTTAAGCTAATATATCAATAATATTCACTGTCTTAATATTTCTTCATATTCCTTGAACAGATATCAAAATATGATTCCAGAGCTATTAAAAAAGAGGAGGTCAACAATTTTGAAGGCATGAAATAATTCCCAGAGCTACTACTGTGAACCCAAGTATATTAGAATCAAAACCACCTTGTAGCTCAGCCAAAGATTTCACCTATATGGTGTCTCTTCTAGAAGCTCTGAATCCATTCTAAATAATCAGTCTGAAGAGATCATTTATAGCTAGAGCAAAAGCATTTAATGAGTTGGGACTTGACTGACAGATCTAATATTTTCCCAATACAAGCTTATATCATCAGTATTTAAATTTTTTTTACAGGTACATAATTTGATTTGTAGTGTATCTGAATCCATGATCGGCCCTATAACTGCACATCAAATTACTTGGCTTTCCTGGTGTCAGCTCAAACTCAAAATACATTGTATTGATAAATCCATTAAAGTCATTGGCAAGAAATACACAGATAGCTGGAGCAACAATACTATGAAAATGTGACATCATTTTGCCTGTGTATTTTATATTTGCAGGTGTCATAAATAATTGTGATATACCTGAAAATATCTAGTCCAGTTTATGGCACAGATCAGGTGATTAACAAATGTTTAGGGGAATAATTTCAAAATTCAGCTGCCTCAGGAGTGCCTAGGTCAGTTAAATGTCTGCCTTCGGCTCAGGTCATGATCCTGGGGTCCTGGGATGGAGCCCCGCATCGGGCTCCCTGCTCAGGAGGGAGCCTGCCTCTCACTCTCCTCTGTAGCTCCTCCTGCTTGTGCTCTCTCTCTCAAATAAATAAATAGCAAATAATTAAAATGCCAATTTATCAGAATTTATTTTTACCTATAACCTGCCTCATTCTAAGAAAGTTTTGAAAAAGCTAATTTTCTGGAGGTTTTTGATAAAATTCATTTTAAATCTACAAATGTACAATGACTGGAACAAGGACTTAAAAAACATAATCCCAGTTCAGTTACTATTATGTAATAGGTCAGCTTAGAGGAAAAGACAATGAGGAAAAGAAGTAAAAATCTTAAATTATACTAGCTTCTATATTATTTTATTTTATTTTTTAAAAATTTTTATTTATTCATTTGAAAGAGAGAGAGGCAGAGAGAGCACAAGCAGGGGGAGAGGCAGAGGGAGAGGGAGACGCAGACTCCCCGCTGAGCTGGGAGCCTGATGTGGGGCTCGATCCCAGGACCTGGAGATCACGACCTGTGCCTAAGGCAGATGCTTAACCATCTGAGCCACCCAGGTGCCCCAGCTTCTATATTATTTTAATCAAACAGTTATATTTAATTTGGTGTGAGAATACCTTAAACACAATGCATACGATATAATACGTACAACACACATACAATATACAATGTGGTATAACTGAGAAAATTTTAAAAGTCATACAAAAAAATACATTATTTATCACCAGTTTTACCCTGCTTTGCAATTTTAGTAATGGAGGCTAAACTACAGTCCTCCCCAAAATGTACTGCATTCTCATTATTTGCATCACGGCTTTCTCTTTACTCCAATTCACAGTCATTGATTAGTTTTCCTCCGTGATAAAAGATACTTTACAAGACTGTAGGGGAAGAATGCCTTGAACCAAGCACTCACGGCTGAAAAATATATTTATGACGGATGAAGAGATGTTGAGGAGGGTGTGGACATTTCTGAAGCAGTATAGAGTGTTCCTGGAGTTTTCTTTGCAAGAACCAAGACTTGTCTGTGACACTGCAAAATTTAGGATACTAAATGCTCCTTGGAAATTATATGGATATCCTGGCATCAAGAGTGAAAATCCTTAGAGAAAAATATAACACAAGGAACAACTGGGTATATGTTACAACTTGGATGAACTTGGAAAATGTTATATTAAATGGAAGAAGTGGGTTACAAAACTCTACCTATTATACAACTCCATTCATATGAAAATCCACAATAGGGACATCTATAGAGACAGAAAGTAGATTAATGGCTGCTTAGGGATGAGGGTGGAGGGCACGTTGGGAGGTGATAGCTATAGGGTTCAGGATTTCTTTGTGACGTCATGAAAATGTTCTAAAGTTGACTGTGGTGATGATTGTACATATCTGCCAACAAGCTAAAAACCATTTTATTGTATACTTTAAATAAATGAAATGGATGGTATGTGAATTATATCCCCCCAAAAAAAGCTATTTAAAAAAATAAAATGGAAGTATTCCATATAACAGACTACGTAAGTAATCTAGTCAGTAAAATGCAAGACAGGGCTCATGACCTTCTGATCTCACGGACATTTCTACATGTCACTACAGAGTAGCTTTAACACTACTGTTATTTCAGAGCTTTAACAGTACTATTATAACACAGTGTTATTTCAGAACACTACTTAAATATTGAATTGTGAGTCTTGTAGAATTTGTGGCAATCGAGAAAGATATTCTTGTTATATAATTCCATCTTCTATCTAAATAAAATTGAGGTACAGCTTTAAAAAAAAAGCTGATAGAATCAAGAAACCAGAAAGAATAAAAAGCCCAGGATATTTCCAAGTCAGGAGATAGTTTGAATATCTGACATATTTATAGATCGGGTTATATAAAGTAATTTGGAAGGGCCAAGCAATGTTATCTTTGTACATTACTTTGAGGACCTCCAGAAAAAACTGCCTCCCACTACACACATATGCAACAATTTCTTCTAGTAGAGTAGGATCCCACCATAAATCCCAGACAAATGGCTAAATCATAGATCATGTGGTTGCTAAGAGTAAGAACTCTGGAGTCAGACAATCCCTGGGCTGGAATTTCTATTCCTCTATTTATCCAAGTGGCCTTACGCAAAGCCATCAACTTCTCAAGGCCTCTGACTCCTTATCAGTTAACATGGAGATCCCAACAGTGACTGACTTGTAAGGGCTCAATGAGTTAACACCAGGACAGGAAATAGATTAGCCAGTGCTGGACACATATTCAAGCAATGTTAGGTGTTATTAATGGCAAACTAACAAAAGGTCTCACATCAGTTACCTGCAGGGCTCAGAAATAATCAAATCAGCCTATGCTTTAAAGTGGAGGTTCCACACATTTTGGCAGGTCATCTTGGTATTTTGCATAGCCCCTTGGGGCAGCCAGGCTGCTGAGTGGCCCTTTGGAACCCAGGTCTCTTGGGATCCCCTGGCTCCTTCTGCCAGCGCTCAGCTTCCATTCCCTCTAGCTACCAGGTCACTGATTACACGCTCCTCGTGTTAGAATTCCTAGAAAGACTTTTGCTACCTGGACCAGCTATCCTCACCCCAGTTCTCTAAGGAATAGTCTTGACCTGTGAGCAACTCTCTGGTCCTCCCCTGGAGGGTGGCATTACATCAATTTTCCCAGCACAAACCAATTTAGGTCCTTAGTGACCCTCCCTCCCCTCTAGAATGACCAGAAACTTTTGTCTAATCTGAACTGGAAGCAAGCCCTGACAATGAATCCTTTGTTTTACAGGGCTGCATCCTATTAACAAAATAATTCCTCATGCCTTAGAAATTTTTCATACAACAAAAGAAGACTAGAAGGAAATTTGCCAAAATGCATACTGTAGCAGCATCTGGGTGGTACAGTCATGGGCTCTCTGTTTCTTTCTGCTTCTTTATACTGTTCTGTACTTTTCCTAAAATTTCCACAGTGAGAACAGGACAATTAGAAAACCAGAAAAAAATATTTAAAAATATATCTTGACTAGGGAGATAGGGGCCATAGGGAAGAATAATGTGAATGCAAAGTCACTCTTATTTTACAAAATTTGCTACTGAACAGGTAAAAACGGGGCATTGAGCACAGAAGGCAGTGTGGAACTCTTGAAAGGAAAAAAAAAAGGTCTGAAAGGACAAGTGGTGTGTGTAGAAGGTGAGTGGTGGGCGTACCTCAGCTACTTCATGAGTTCACCAGAGAGCAGCAGGTTAAGCCTTGTTTGTAAAATTAATTTACCGGTGAAAAAGTCTTCAAGCTCGTTAGTCAACTAAAACAACCAACCCACTGAGTCAAATGGCAAATGCAAACAGCCTGTAGGTCTAGTCCACATTCATTTGTAACCCCGAATTCCAGGGCACCAGCTAAAATGAACATAGAAGATTTAGTGAGAAAGCACTGAAGGCAGGCCATCTAAACATGGCCAGTTCCAGATTTAAGAATCTGTGAGTTGGTATTCTGGGGCCTCAGAGCATGGTCTAGATGGTAGGCTCTGGGTTGTCTCTACTTGGATCCAGACCCAGTCAGTTATAATGTGCAAGACCATGGGTAAATTGTTTACCTTTATTAAATCTCAGTTAGATCATCTTTAAAATGGGGATAATAATAATACCTCATTCTTAGAACTGTTACAAGGATTCAATGAAACAACATATGGCAAGAGTTTAATACTCTGTAAAAATTAGGCATGATGATGTAGAAAATGAAGAGCTTGTATAAATAAGTAAACCCTAGATCGCATGAGAGTTGAAGTCATACCTAGGGATCCTATTTTCCAATGAGCAAAGGAAGGAAACAATCAACATGGATATTTTAGAAAGGAATGACATTGTTTAAAGACACTTTTTCTCAGTAAGATCTTTCCCTTAGGTTCCTCAGGTTGGTTGTCTAAGAATACCCTAATTTATTTAATGACCAAAACTGTTTGTACCTGGATAATTAAACTCATGTACAAATTTAGCCTTAAAAACAGAAAAAAGAACTGACTGCAAAATTAGTTCAAATCAATGATCCATATACTACAAATTTTATTATTCAAACTTATTCAAATTTTCTTAAAATTCAAAAGTTTTTATTCAAATTAGTCAAGATAACTTAAATTTTAAAAACCACTTGAAACCATACTGACAAATTAGTCACATTAGTCAACCAATAAACATCTCAAGAGTATTGGAGCAAAATTTTATTCAATTTCTGTCTCAATATTCATAAGGCTAATATGCATAAATTTAGCAAACACACAATTAATTTATAACTTATTTCACAAAAGTCTGTTTCAGGCTCATGAAAGGACTGTTTGCATTTTCTTTTCTGTAGCACTCAAATATAATAACCACTAAATGGCACTAGACATGCCTTCCTAAATTGAATGGCTTTAAAAGTCATGCTATTAAATGATGAAAAAAAACCCCAAACCTCAGGAGAGGAAGCACAGATGTTTTGGGATACAGAATATGGACAAAATTAACACACAACATGAAAAGACTCAGATGCAATAAAAACATAGAAATAAAGAGAAGGACATTGTCTTTTCTTTCCTATTACTCTGTTTCTCTCCTTTGTTTTTCTTATGAAGAAAAGGAGTATTGAATTTTCCACTTATCACGCCACCTAATTTGCTCAATAAAATTTTAGTCATTACTTGGATTTGGTCAGAAGTTAAACACAGCAAAGGCACTAGCTAGCTTTGGACAGTCTGCAAATGAAAGAAATATTTCGTGGCATCAGCAAAACTAGTGGATTTAGTATTTCATTCATTCAATCAGTAGCTACAGGTTATTTCCCTTAATAAGGAGAATCTAAAGATAGATGAAGCAAATTGGATACCATGCCAGCGACACTGAGGAGCTCTTGGAACACAGAAAAGTAATGGGGGAGACACATACTTTGTGATCACATGGATATGGGTAAAAGTCCAGCTCCATTTTTTTATTATCTATGTGACCTTGAGCAAGTTAATTCTTCCTAATCCTCAGATCCTTCAACTACAAAAGAAAGTGAATTCCTGGATGGTTTTAAGAAAAAATTACTGGATGGTTATAAAGAAAAAAAAATGATAACACACATCAGGAACCTAACATGCTACCTGGAACTTCATAAATGTCTGTTCTCTTATCAACACAAATACTAGGATTTATGGTTTAATTCAAGCTGAGAAAAATGCTTAGTCTCATAAATAGCAGGCAACGTTAAGGTCTCAATTTGCAGAAGATATTTAATTTCCTCTCGATATTTGTCCTATCATCACGTAACTGATCAGTAAACATTCGCGGCAACCCTAATAATCTGCACTTCCTCCTCTGATTAACAAAATAAATAGAGCTAATTCCAGTGCCGCAGAGGCTACAAACTGTCCTCCATTATCTATTCTCTTCTTCCTCTTCAGCAAAAGAATCCTCAACTGTTAGTTGAGCACATATTTATCTGAATAAACATTTTATCTCAATAACAAGGTATGACCAATAACTAAGTTCTGGTAAATGGGAATTTAGAACAAAAGGTGTGTTTGGCTAGTAGGAAATATGCATGCAAGGTAGGACCATGCCCTTCTCCTGTTCTTTTCCCTTCCTGCTCTCTGAGATCCCTACCTATCAGACAGTGGGCAAGGAAGCAGCCATCTTGGACACAAAATGGAAGTTGCAAAATGGAGGATGGCAAAAACAGAGAGGACATCTGAGTCCTTGATGAGGATGGCCCACTATGCCAAACTTAGATTGGCTTAAGTTATTGTTACTTCAAATTTGAGACTTTAGTGAAGATAGCAAATTTTTAAAAAACAATTTTAAGCCATACTGACAAACATTTTTTCAGGTTTTTTTTTTTTTTCATTCTCTCCTGGATCTAGTCAAAATTAAAAATACCTAAGAAAAACTCTGCTCCTAACACTCATAGAATTGTTGGATTCATTTTCCTTCCACAGTCACTAATTGAAAAGAAAAATGGAAGAAAACTTAAGGCATATGTAATCCTAACAAATTACTTCAGCAGTCCAGAAGTGAGTAACTGGTCTAGGGTAGACAAGAGTACAATTAAAGTTTATGGTTAAAATGAGAAATAAATAGCTTTTAGGTACTTAATGACATATACATATTTGCTCAAAGTATTTATTGCTTTTCCCTAGGGCATTTTTCATCTTGCTGATACCCTTTAGGGATTGATGAATCTGCTTGCCTCCTACTTATTTCAAATGGAATTCTACTTTTAGAAC
Source organism: Callorhinus ursinus (assembly GCF_003265705.2). Classification (NCBI taxonomy): domain Eukaryota; kingdom Metazoa; phylum Chordata; class Mammalia; order Carnivora; family Otariidae; genus Callorhinus; species Callorhinus ursinus. Next base: position 25,491,789 of record NW_027397064.1, read on the forward strand.
AATTAAAAAAGGGATTTTAGGGGACTCTTTGTCATTATAAGACTGAATACATGACTAAATATTCCTGGTTATTGAGCCATATTTTTTTTCTTGAAGAGCAATTTTAATGGTTAATGATAATGCCTATGATTTGCAGAGAAGTGTGCTTTTCTTCCCTCACACCAGGCAATGCCCCTCATTCCATAAGTACAAACACTACCTCTTCATCAGAGCACACATACAATCATTTGCTGAGAAGTTCACTACAAGTTGGTTTGAATTGAATGCTCTGCTAATTAGATATAATCATGAAGACAACACAACTCCAGTTTTCCAAAAGTTGCTTATTTCCCTTCAAAATGCGATGCCCTGGTTGCTCTAATACCTGCTGCTGCTTCATCCACATCCCCCCTTTCCTAAGTACAGCCCTCCTTAGTTCTCATCTAGACCAGGAAAACTCCATTTTGAAGGACAAATAGCACCTCCTTCTTCTTAGTTCAGACACAAAGATTATTAAGGAACCATAATTAATCGGTCCTCCTCATAAAGAGAGGCTAGGGATGTGATTCTGCTTTTAAAAATGTGTAAAAAAAAATGATTGAGGAGAAATATGTATATATATTTCTGCAGGTCAGAAGATGACACGAGTTCAGCTACCCTTCCAGTTTCTTTTGAGAGACAGCCCTAAATCCTGGTGCTCTTTTAGCCCCAGTGGAAAGGTCTGGGGGCTGGAAGCAAAGCTTGCAAGACTGAACTCTCAGTACATTAATCAAACTATAATCAAATTAAGAATGACATGTGGCATCTGAAATATCCTCCCATAGATGGTAGAAGCAGTTTTAGCCAAAAAGTAGGTGCTATATTATTTTATAAACTAAGCAGATTTTGCACATAAACACTTAAAAATGGACAATCATTCCCATCTTTCTCTAAAACAAATACATAGGATTTCTAAGGGAAAAATGTATAATATCTGGTAATATTTCCTGTTCTAAAATATTTTATTTATTTATTTATTTTAAGATTTCATTTATTTATTTATTTGAGAAAGAGAGAGAGAGCACAAGCAGGAGGCAGGAAGAGGGAGAAGCAGACTCCCCCCTGAGCAGGGAGCCCCATATGGGGCTTGATCCCAGGACCCTAGGATCATGACCGTAGCTGAAGGCAGATGCTTAATTGACTGAGCCACCCAGGCACCCCTAAAATATTTTATTTTTTAGTCTTAGACCCAATCAGTTATTTTGAATATGTTCCCTGAAGATCAATGGCTCATCTCTAGCAGGTTCTGGGGTTGAATTTACATAGGTCCTTTCAGGGGTGGATTGGAGGTTGGAGGAAGTAGACATATAACAAGGGATTGGGAATTATAGTCAAGTCTTCTAGAAACTTGACTTTGAATATTTTCTGGGAAAAAAAAAGATAGCTTCCACACTGCAAAGTAAAATTCTACAAAGGCACATAATTTAAGAGATACTGTCCAGCATGCCCACAATCTAATAAATACATTTTAAGCCCCTGTATTAACCTAGATAGAGAAGTGAGTATAATGAGCCCTTGTTGGATCCCCTAAAGAAGTGAAACCAGAGAAATTACAGGGTTTTTAAAAAGTTAAAAACAATGTCAGGGATGCAGCCTGTGTCCTACCACTGACTCTCAAATGTTAGCATCAGAATCATATGGAGGGCTTGATAAAACGCACCCATGCGTTTCTAACTCAGTAGGTCCTGGGTGAGACCCCCAAAAAGAAATATGCATTTCCAATAAGTTCCCAGGTGATGCTGATGCTGCTGGTCTAGGGATAACAGTTTGAGAATCACTGCCATATATTTTAAAGGAAGAATATTAAGGAAGCCAAAGAGGGAGCTCAATCTTCACTTCTAAGAGAACACAGCCACATATGGTGGCACACTAAACATCTGAGAAAAATCTAGAGGAGATGGGGTTCCTTAATCATGTGTGTAACCTCCAGTTATGGAGTGAATAAGTCATGGGAATAAAAGGCACAGCATAAGGAATAGAGTCAATGATACTGTAATAGTGATGTAATGGGACAGATGGTAGCTACACTTGTAGTGAACATACTACACAAACTTGTCAAATCACTAAGCTGTACACCTGAAACTAATGGAACATTATGTGTCAACTATACTCCAATTTAAAAAAAAGAAAAAGAAAAAATCGAGTGTATGTAACCTCATTGTAGTGAAGCAAGCTGGTACTGACAATGGGGATTGTGGAAAGTGGAGAGAAAGAACAGAGAGGGAGAGTGCATGTGTATGCGGGGCAAGAACAAAGACCAGTGGACATCCACGGGTTCATGGCAAAAACAAATAGATTTCTTTATTCAACAAATATTTAGTGAGCATCTACTATGTAATAAAAACTGGACCAGGGGTAAGGCATTCATCAGGGGTCAAAAGAGAAAATGCTCCTGCTTTCACAAACATTCTAGTTAGAGGAAATAAATAATTACACAAATACATTTAAAAAATACCAGATATTTCTACAATATATAAGTGCTATGGAGAGAAAAATACAGGGCTAGGTAGGTTGGAGTTAAGTACTCATTTTTCACCCAGGGCGATATGGGAAGGATGCCTACCAGATATCAGACATAAGAGCTGTGGCAAGAAACTGAGACACAATTCCAACCTGTAACTTTAGCAATGACTTATCCCCCAGAAGCCAGGATTAGTATAAAGAACTCCAGATAGTGAGGGTGTAGAATTCATGGGAGCCCTCTAGCCTAGAGGTCTACTGCATTCATATATTCACAGATCTATTTTAAGTAGGTCTGGGAGAGAAGAGAAAGTATTTGTTGGTTCTGTGGTCTTTCAGCGTTACAGATTCTGCAATCTTTGGATACAGATGTGTTGTGGACGATCAGGCTTAGGAAAGAGGTTTGCACATTTTATATTCCAGGTCTGAAGTGAAAATTTTCCAGCACGCAATGACCAAGATACCAAGATCAGAAAACAGGAATACTGTTTGATTTAGTTATAGCTTTTATTACAGCAACACTTCCTTCTTTCACTTTCAGAATAGCAGGAAATAGTCAGGACTGAGGTCAGCCAATGCTTCTGAAAGGATCTAGCACAGATAGTTCAATTAGGAGGTAAATTCTATGAATTCTCCTGCAACTTCTTGGTTATTTTTCAACATATAGTGTAGACATGGAAGGACAGAAGGATTTGCTCCCAGGCAGAGTCCCAGGCTTTTTAAATTTATAAATGCCTACCTCCTGAACTGCAAATGCTCATGTAGCTTTCCCAAATAGATCTAGAGTGCTCTAAACACACACCACCCCCCACTCCGCCCACCACCCCCCACACACAAAAACCCAGAAAGAAACAAACCAAAAAACCAAAAGACTGGGAAAAGTCTCACTCACTCCAGTGCCTCTCTCCATGCACTCATATGTGGACACTTAGAATTGCAGTTTGAGAACTCCACTTTCAGAATTCTCGGGCACTCAATGAAATAAGCTGTTTGTCTTTGTATGTTATTATTATATCTCTTAGTTTTCTGCATTCTCATGAGGCCACTTCCTAGACTTGTAGTTTCCTCTTTTAGACCACAGCTGCATCAAGCTGACTGCTACACTCAAGAGCACTGGACACAGGAAAAAAGTGATCGGGCACTCCCCATCCACTGAGGGTTGAGAATACGTTCTGACTTATCAGACTGTTTTTCAAAGTCCATGGTATGTTTAATTATGTGGACATCTCCTCTGTATTGCTTTTTAAGCTTTGAAAATATCAAAATCATGACATGACATGGGAAGAATTCCATTCTGACGAAATGAGAAAAACAAAAATTCTTCTACTGAGAAAAAAAATCTAACGGAGAAAATAAATGCAAAAATAGAATTGGCTAGAAGCCAGCAACCACAAAAAAGAAATATTGCAGGAAATGGAATTAATCAGTTACTATAGTGAAGACTTTTTTTCCCAGACTTTCTTTGAGAAGGAAAAAAAAAGAAATTGTAAATTAATATATAAACTAAGTTTTGACAAAGCTACATATGTAGTCTTAAAGTACACAGAATTCCATATGGATGTTTTTTGAAAGGACAGCAGAGTTTTTACTTAGTGGAATTTCCAATCTTTTCGAGATTGATCTGATAGCCTAGTCAAGCTTTAGTTAGAAAGGTTGAAGCTGTTGAGGAGTAGGGTCTGTGTAATTATGCCATGATATCCTTTCCAAAGGCATAAGTATCTTGGTTCCTAACTCAAGTCACTCCAAGGGTCAGTCCATTCAGGAATGGACATGCTCTGCTAGAACGTTCCTCATCTCAGCAACAGTCACTGCCTACGGATTAGCCTTCCACGAACTAAGAGTTGTCTGCACACTGGCAAATTTGATAATCCGAGAAAGTGGCTCCTTTGGGCTGTCTCTCATTGTAACTTCCTCATATCACTTGGTTATTTTGGTATAAAATATACCAATTGTTTTTTAACTGTTTTATGCCTAAGAAATACCAATTCTAAATATGGACATGGAAAATTGGCATCTGTGTTTTTAAAAATAGATTTAGAAATAATTGTCATTTATTTGCTAGGGATTTTTGGAAAATCAGTATCACCAAACTTGCCAAATATGATTCTAAGTTTAAAAAATTAGTTGCCTATTTACTTAAAGTTATTTTTTTAAAAGTTTGACAGCCTTTGGGCATTGCAGGAATGGCAGATTTAGGGCTATGAAGGATGAAAAATAATCTTTTTTATATAATGTCCAATATCATATGTGAGTTTAATATGTGGTGCCAAGAAAAAAATCGTGTCCAGAAATTCAGACCTTGTCCTGACACCCAGGTTGATAACAGTCACAGTATTAAAAAGCTGGAATATATAGACATTAGAAGCCACATGGCTTATCTCCAGTTAATTTATGTATAAGAAAACCCACGTCCTGAGAGTCAAAGTTTCTTATTCAAGGTCATACAGCTGCTTAGCAGAAGAGGCAAGAATCAAACCCAGCTTTCTGGATCCCCAGGGACACTGATGGTCACTGTCATGGGGTAAGAAAACTCCAGTCAGGAACAGAACAACACAATAGGTAATGAATTGAAAAAATAATTGATATGGAACTGTTTTCACACCTTGTTTTAATCCACAGAAGTTTATGCAAATACTAATTAATGAAGGCCTGGAGACATTTTATAACCAACATTCCACAATATTCAGGCAAAAGACAGAAAAAAAGAATGGCTAATGAAAAGGTTTCTGAATCAAAGTATTTTGTGGAATTTTTCTTTTACCTGCTTTCCTTGTATTTCACAAATATAAGACTGAAAGTTGATGAACATGTACCTCATGCAAGATGCTCTCCTACGTACATTACATATGTCACCTCATTTATTTCCTTTGATTCCTATCATATCAATTTTTAATCTCAATTTTTTGAGGCTATTAATATAGCAATTATTGAATAGCTAGTAAGTGTTAGAACCTGCATCTGAATCATTTCTATATGATTTCACCGTCTATATATGTATCCAATGAATTAAATCCCTTAATTCTTGAAGATTATCCCCCTGGCCCTGCCTACCTACCTCCTTATTATTCTCTAATAAAATATATATTTCTTTAAACATTTTTCACTAAAGAAGTTACTTCTGTTTATGGAAAATATTTCTAAAATTAGATAGAAATAAGCATTAAAATTGATTCTAAATAGGAATAAATAAGAGAACCAGGACTTTCAAAATGAAAATCCTTATGTATCGAGCATCTAAAATGCCTTCTTGAGGTTGCCATGCCAACCATTCTAGGTACTAAAATAAGCTGTGAAACAACATTTACTCACACCACGTTATGTAGGCCTTTGATACATTCAACTGTTTTAATAAGCCCAACTAAATTTTGCATCTTTAGCAAATGGGAGAAATAACACTGGCACAAATCATCAGGGAGGCAAGCAACATAGTTTTTGTGTTTTCTAAATGAGAGAAGCCTTGACAAACAGATTTAAAGGGGACTTTTCATTTCCGTTAACTTTCTTTTTATGTATTTCCATAGTTAGTCATCGCTTTTCAAAATAGAGTTTTATAAAGTTACGTTTAAAATATAAACAGCACTATAAGTGCTTAACACTGAATCTGTAGTTAACAGATCTGGAAATGTAGGGCACTTCCATCCTTGATTCAGACCACCTGGCAAAAAAATAAATAAATGAATAAAAAGCCAAATGGAGCTGAACAGGTCTGCGGATTCCTGTCAGGCAGTTTGAAGAGATTTTGTTTTATTCACCAAGCTCCGTAAGGGCTAATATGTTGCAGTTTGACTGACTGCTGAGTATGACAGGGGCCTCCGGAGGGGAAAAAGGAGGGACTCCCAAAGGGCAGGAGGAGCAGGCAGACCCAGCCTCAATATGCAGAAGGCCCAGGAATACGGCAGCCCAAAGAGGGTGATTAGAAAGGGCACACAAGGCACTGGGAATAATAGCAACCAGCAATCCAACAAGGGAGAATGAGCAGAAGTATACCTAATAGGTACGAAAGCTCTATCGGGCACAGTGCAAGGTTACAGCAAGAGGGTAATGACAAAGCATATGGTCTCTGCCTTCAAAGAACTTAAAATCTAATGAAGAAGAAAAATGAAGGTTAGTTAAGCAATGCAAATAAAGTGAAGTACCATGATAGACGAACGTCAGGGCGTTCTAGTAATGCATAGCTGAGACATCTGGCCCAGTGGAGGGAAGGCTTGCCTAAGAAACTCACATGTAAGCACATAATCTCAACAGAAACATGGACAGTAAAGGGAGAGGAGGTAGCAACTATTTACTGGAACCTATTTCAGGGGAATACAAATATCAGAATTTAATTTGTCTTACCAGCCTTTGCATAAGCATGCAATATGTCATATCTAAAAACCAGATTCAGGCACCTATAGATAAACAGGAAAGACAACTATAAATTCATTAGAGTCACGACTACTCTTGTTACGTCACCTGTAATTGTGGGCTGCACTGAATTGGTATCTTTGGTTTATTGGTTTGTGTTTCCTGTCCCTAAGAATTGTAATATGTCTGACTGGAACACTTCTATTTCTGAGGGGGTAGCATCAACTATTACTTTCCCTGAATGAGGAAGATTTAAGATTTGACCAAAGGTGCGTAGGCAAAAACAAACTTTCAAGTAAGAGCTTTTAGAAAGACCCTAATTAATGACTCTGCTAATAACAATTTCCTGGAGTGGGGGCTCAGGTCACACCCCTCTCACTGGGAGAGACCTACAACTGTAAGCCTCTCATACATATTAATAATTTTGAAACTTATTTTATATATGATTTAAACCCTCAATCAGTGGGGCACCTGGGTGGCTCAGTCAGTTAAGCATCTGCCTTTGGCTCAGGTCATGATCTCAGGGTCCTGGGATGGAGCCCCGCATCGGGCTCCCTGCTTCGCAGGGAGTCTGCTTCTCCCCTTCACTCTCCCTTTGTGCTCTCCCTCCCTCCCTCCCTCTCCCTCTCCCTCTCCCTCTCCCTCTCCCTCTCTCTCTCTCTCTCTCTCTCTCTCTCTCTCTCTCTCTCTCGTGCGTGCGCACGCGCGTGCACACACTCTTTCTTTTCTCTCTCAAATACATAAAAAAATTTAAAAAAAATAATAAACCCTCAATCAGTGACTCCAAATCATAAAATACACTCACAGTACTTTCAAGTTACTTCGAAAAGTACTTGTCACAAACATTTCTTAAAACATCCTCTAAGACAATATTTTCCTCAATCTAAGATTTAAGATTTGTCAACCTACTTCAATGGCATGATTTAGTATCATTCCTCTAAATCTGTGAGACTTCTGCCAGCTCACTCTTCTTCACCTGCCTTCAGCGTTCAAAATGCTATTTTGTGGCAAATGACATCATTTTTGCTCTGGCCATGTTTACAGTTCTCCTGACTTCTGCCTTGTACATGCATGGCCATGCCTTCCTGCTCTGATTAGCTCTTGATGTCTATGTTGCCCCCTTTTCTAGATATCTTCTCTCATACCATAGATGAGATCCAATTGGTGAAATGAAAGGAGCACCACCATTTGGACCAGAGCACTGGTAGGAAAGTCGCTGAAATGAGCTGTCTGGTTCTGTATCTAGTATGAGCAGAATCTCGCCACAGGTTTTGCTACTTCTCTAAAAGTTAGCAGACTGGGGTGCCTCAGTGGCTCAGGCAGTTGGTGAAGTGTCAGCCTTTGGCTCAGGCAGTTGGTGAAGTGTCAGCCTTTGGCTCATGTCATGATCCCTGGGTCCTGGCATGGAGTCTTGCCTGGGGCTCCCTGCTCATCAGGGAGCCTGCTTCGCCCTCTGCCTCTGTCCCTCCCCCCCGACTTGTACACACTCTCTCTCCCACTCTTTGTCTCTCAAATAAATAAAATCTTTAAAAAATAAATAAATAAATAAAAGTGATTAGACAAACTCTCCTCATTTGAATTATATTTATGAAGACAACATACCTGAACCAAATCTCTAAATATATGATCTGTCAAAAAATTTTTGTGTGTGATTTATGATTTTACTTATAGGAAGTCTTATAATGTTGAACAACTGAACTATATTATCAAATATTTCATCTATCATTTTATTGAAAAGAATATCAAGGGGTCTCTGATACTTATGAAACAATAATTATTCAATTTAGCAATTTAGCATGTGAAGCTTCTCCTTTAAAATATGCTTAAGAATTTTATATGTAAAGCTTAAACTTTTGATCTCAAGATCCCAATCTCCTGGCTTATTGGTTGATGGAACATGAATGGGCTTCTAATGTCATCGTTGAAAGGCACAGAGTCCCAGCTGACAGAGTTCCTAATGTGGCCAAGTCTTTTTATTGTTCTTTCTCTGAGAAGTTAGAAAAGAAAGATATCAATCCTTACAGCTGAAGTAGATTAAAAAAAAAAAAAGGAAGAAGATTAAAGAGTTTACAAGAAACAAGGCGGGAGCAAAAAGACAGACAGATGAAGGTAGGAGGAAAAGGTTATGATCCAATCAGACATCCTTTCTTCCTTAAGAATAAATTGTGTCATTTCCTAGTAATGACAAAAAAAGGGGTGGGAGGGAAACTTGACAGGTGCTGCCACACACACACAAAAAGCTTTTAAAAGCCATCAATAGATGCATTTTTAACTTGTTAATAGATGAAGACAAATCATTTAGCAAACTCCATATTGCATGTGGATATACCACATAAATATGCTATAGAGTGAATGTATGTACTTCAAAGGCTGTTTGAGTTAACTCCTGAATAGAAGAAAGCAAGACTGTACCTGTCATGTTCCTTTGATGGGTTTCAGGGTAGGCCACCCCAAAATGTGCCACTCTGGCATATCGATTATTTTGAAATTAAAGTTACTTAAGAAACAGCTGATGTAAGAAGGACAAGTTGATCCTTCCCTGTGCCCATAAAAGCAGGAAGTAAATTGCCCCTGTGAAAGGTGGCCTCCCTGCCCTTGGAGGATAGAAGGCATCCTTATGTCCACGGATAGGGATTTCAGGGCCAAGAAGGGCTGTATAAACAAATCTTGCTACTTCATTAATTTGCTACCCAAGCCCAAACTTCTTTGTCTTGTCAACTCTTCACGAATTTATTGTGTCTTTGTCTAAAAGGTATAAAAGTTGCCTGCTTTGATCACTTCTCTGGATCTCCTATCTTTGGGGCCCCTGCATGTACAAAATTAAATTAAATTTGTTTTTCTCCTGTTAATCTCTCTTTTATTACAGGAGTCTCAGCTGAGAACCTAAAAGGGTAAAGGGAAATTTAGTTTTCCTCCCCTATACCTAGCACACTTCTTGCACGTCACGGTACTCACAAAAGCCATTTGTTTAATGGATCAGTAATTTACTATGTGTCATTTTACACAGACCGGAAATAAGTTTTGTCAGCCTCAACACTAAAATAGGAAATTATAGGCTCTAAAACTGACTTTGGAGGCAAGTTGGCACTATGGGGGATTTTTATTTTTTTTTATTTTATTTTTTAAAGATTTTATTTATTTATTTGACAGCGAGAGAGGGAACACAAGCAGGGGGAGTGGGAGAGGGAGAAGCAGGCTTCCCATGGAGCAGAGAGCCTGATGCGGGGCTCGATCCCAGGACCCTGGGATCATGACCTGAGCCAAAGGCAGACGCTTAACAACTGAGCCACCCAGGCGCCCCTATGAGAGATTTTTAAATGATGATGCCATGCATTATCTTTAATTTCACTGTCATAAATAACATCACCTCAATAAGATAGCAATTCAGCATGAACAGAGTTTTGCTCAAAGGTTACCATGTGATACGGGCCAGGGAAAAATAATCCGATAATATGCGATGAAATTTAAAACTGAGTCCACTATAGTCTGAAAAGCATTAAGTAACAGGGACCAAGGTAGACAATACTGCTAAAAAACCATCCTATCAAACTATAACCTCTTGAGAAGGAAATGGCCTTACTTACATGGGAAAATAATTTCCCTTGCTAAAGAATGACTCTCAGAAGCCTTATGCTGTCTGGAGAATTTCCCCTTAAATACATACCCTTATGAACAGAAGTTAGGTCTTCACCCCCAAATTAATAAAACAAAACAGAATAAAATGATATCAAATAATACTTTTGCTGGAAATATTAAGCCCTTGTGACATTCTTTTCTCTGCACAGAGAACTAAAATATGTGTAGGTGAAGGATGCTGCTTCATTATTAGTCATTAAGAGTTTTCTCCGTGTCCTTCTTTAGCATGCTAATATATTCACACACACAAATATGCATTTTCACCTGTTCCAACTAAATTTAAATAAGAATTTTAAGGAAAAAAAAAACCTGTAAGGAAAAAGAATGCTCTTATTAGAGCATATGGGTTTTAGCTCTGTATATTAAGAAGTGAATAACTGGATGTCTTATAAGGGAGCCTGGTCTTGGTATACTATCTCCGGATCTATTTATCATCCGCAGATGCTCACTCTGGGTGCAACCAGAGTGATTACTCCCAGAAAGCTCATAATTGCAGTAATTAGGGTCACATGACCTCCAGCTTGCATTGCTTTAAAAAAGCAGAAGGCCAAACATTAGCATTTGAATGAGCACCAGAGGTCCACCAGTTGAGAAAGTTTAAGTTAAATGCACCAGAAAGCTTTGAATGTCCAATCTCAAACACACTGAAAGGAGTAGTTTAAGTTATTTTTATACTGTCCTTTCTGCCCTCTGCAGAGGCCTGAGCCTTCCCTTACAAAGGCCAAATCTCAGCAGGATGGCCCCACTAATTTACCCGGAAACAGGTTACAATGACTAAGAAGAAGGAATGATTTTATCTAAATCTTTCCACTTTAAAGCCTATTTTTTTTCTTTGTTTTAGAATATACTAGCAGTATATTTGGAGGACCAAAACCATCCATTCACTACTTTTTTAAAGAAATAATGATTTAATTCATTGTAAGGACAAATACAAATGGACAAATACAAATGAAAAATAAGGGGCTTAATTCTGCCTGTTGAAAATAAGGGTAGAGACTTCATCCCTCTCCTTTATCTTTTAGAATTTCTTTCACTCCCCTTTTCAAAAGTACATAAATCTTTACAACGGCTAATTAAGCCTCAGGCATCTCTCACACACAGGAATGTTTCTTCGAGGGCCTAGGAGCCATCTTTTTAAAATGCAAACATGGAGGGAGGTAGCTTCTTTATCTTGCAGTTCCTGTAGGAAATGAAGAGTCTAACTTCAGTGGACTTCTTGCTCCAAACTGTAAAACTAGTTGCTATCATAAAGGTTATGAGAAGTTTGTCTCTCCTCTGGAGAAAGTCAATTAGCTAACACAGATGGTCACTCCAATCACCAGGTAAATTTAGTGCTCTTACTGAAGGATTAGTTATCGTTTCTCTTGAAAGCATGTATGTAATGGGTTTTCTATGCTTGATTATAAAAAAGGGTGAAGTTTCTTTTGGTCTTTGCAATCCCTTAGTGGATTGCCTGTGATGTGCATCACATTCTAGTTTAATGCTTATTCAATAATAGAAGTTTTGTGTTTTGTTTTTCTCTCCCCACTACCTTTGTGGAAAGGATTTCTGTGTTGGGAGAAGTTTGCTTTTAATTGTATTTCCCCAACGATTTCAGTTCCGATTAACCCTTCTCCCTGTAGTGGAGCCCCTTTAGATAATTTAACAAATAATGTAAATGGTGAAGTTCCAAATTTCTCATGTGAAATTTAACAAAGAGATACAGTACTTAATTTTACTACTTCATTTTACCTTTAATTATAAACAAGCTTGGTAACATTAAAGTCAAAATAAATCCAGATAGCATGAATGTCAGTTGGAACATTAGTTCCCTTGTGTTGAGATATTAGTAATTATTTATTTTTTCACAAAATCTAACACACAAATGCAACTTTCTTAATGGAAGCTTTTGGAACAGACATTCACGTTAATATTTCCATATGTAACTTTTCTTTGTGGACAAGAAGAGCATGAAAGTTCTAATGATGGATTGAATTTCTGTTCAAAGTTAAAAAAAAAGAAATAGATACACATAAAAGTAGATAAAGGCTATGCCCAACCCAGGTCACAAATCTAAACTTAAGTCAGCCTGCACTTTTGGGAATTAACTGTCAAGGAATCCTAGCATCTACCAGTCACAATCCTCCAGCCCAGCTTTAGCTAGCTTACCTTACCCTAGATGACAGAACCTGCTTATAAAGAAATCCCCAACCTCCTAGCCTATCATGCCATTTCTGCATTGCCCCTTCTAATGCTCTATAAAATTCAATGTTAACCAAAGTCCTTCAGGAGCACTGTTCTACCGCTTGTGACGCAGTGTATTCCCCCAATTCATGGATGGTTTCCCCTTGGAGAGAGGACATCAAACTTGTTACTAAATTGTATTATTTCTGTCATTTGACATAGTTTAACAAATATTTGTGAAGAAAGAAAAAAAAAAAAAGGAAGGCTGGGACAGAAGAAGAGAGGGAAGGGGTAAAATCCAGGCCCAAAGTAAACCTGCCCTACACCTTTGCTTCAGGTTTCCTAACTTCGCAATCTTTGGTACCTTCTCTGTGCCTTGGCTTCCACAGAACTCTTTGAAGAAATGCCCTTCTTTTTCTACATCTCACTCTCTATTTTGTGTATTTAAGTTCTATTCACCTTTAAACTCAACTGAAATTCCTTTTTTTAAAGAGATCTCTGTAATCACAGTGAATTATATCTTCTCTAGATCTCTCTAGAAAGTTATGTCTGTACTTAGTATCTGATTGTATCACCATGTATTAATTACTGATTTATATGCTTTAGCTTTCCCTTAGCTTAACTTGACTGCAAGCTATCCGAGAACAAAGGAACCATTTTTAATACTTCTAAAGCATCCACAGAACCTAGCACTCAACTGAACTGCAAGTGTATTCTCAGTATTTGACTTATTAATAACTATTCTGTTCCACTGGAACTGTACCTTCTCAGGTAGCCTGACTTCATATACGCAAAGATTTTAATATAAGAGTACAAATAACAACTCTTGATTTAGAAATATGTCTAGACCAGGCAAAAAGTTATCATCTGGGCTATTTTACTGCCCCCCAACCCTTTCCTTTTTAAAAATTTCCATTTGGCTCTCAGGCATTTATCTGTCACTAGGATTTTGTTTTTTACATAAACTATTCTCTTCCTTGGGCACATTTCTTGCTTCCCCCATCCCCCATCATCACCCCACCCTATGAAGTGGTGTACTTCCACCTGGGGCACCTTAGCTGATGACTCCTGCATCCAAGAAAATGGGACATTGTTTGATTAACTGAGTTGGACACCATATATGGCATAATCAAAATGATGAAATAAAAAAAAGTATCAAGAATAAAATCTGTGTGGTCTTTGTGAGGTAAATAATGAAGTGGTCAAAATATCACTGAGCAAACCATGACATAGAAGTGAAGAAGATACTATGTTTAATCCAAAGAGAAACTAGATACAGGAAAATCATAAAATTCACAAATATTTATTCTCTGCAATGTAAAAAAAACAAAAAACAAACAAACTCCCCCTCCCCAACCCCAGCAATTCCAGGTATGGTGGAGGAGGCAGAATTATGTTTGATAAAGGAAATAAAAACTATTTAGGTAACTTCTCTGGGGGATTTATGTTTATAGTTGATGCATAGTTATTTAAGTACTATAAGATATTTTAAGGTAATTTATGTAATTATTAACAAGTAACATGTATTTCTTATATTGTATAATACTTGTACAAAATATAAGAATGGGTGATCACACTATACTTAAACACCTATATATAATAGCCTAGCCTGAACATAAAAGTGTAATTTCTTTTTGGCCATTGATTTCACCTAGCCTACATAGCTGCTTGTACATGCCCCAAACATACTACTAATAGTGAAAAATTTATATCCTAATTTCCAATTAGTTAAAACAGGTGGAAAATCCCAAAGGGAATCTAAGTGCAAAGGTCCTCTCCCCGTGATATGATTTCCAAATCGTCTGTATTAGTTCTCTGAGTCCCTAAAAGATAATGGAGTCAAGTGAAATTTGAGTGTTTGCATCTATAAAGTTGTCTATTAAACACTCTACTCACTGACCCATTTTCCCATATTGCCAAACTTACCGAAAATCTTTAAACAATGAAAAAAAAGTGAAAATAAAAATCACTATTAGAAGAGGGAATTCTTATTAATTCTCTTGTCCTCTTATGCTCTTTTCTTGGTGCTCTTTTTCTCGGTGGGGTGTGGGCAATAGAACAGCCACGGGCTTCTGGGGACCTTTAACTATTTTTTTTTCTTTTTTGTTTATAAAAACACTAAACATTCAATTCCAGAGAACCAAAAATCCCACCTCCCCACCGAACACTACTAAGGGGCATGTCTTCTGCCCCATACCTTTCCTGTTTTTCTTTCTCTCTTGTTAATGCTTTTAAAAACAAATGAGTTTTTTTTTATATAAATAAAGTTTTTAAAGTGTGGAAAAAAAAAAACCATTTCCCTAATGGTTTCAGAAATGAGGTCCTTGGTTCCTTCATGGACAAATCTGTTTTTTGTTTTGTTTTGTTTTGCTTTTTAAAGATCCATTTATCCATTTAAGAGAGAGAGGGAGAGAGTGGGGGCAGGGGCAGAGGGAGAAAATCCTCAAGCAGACTCCCCACTGAGCCTGGGGCCTGACCCTGGGCTCCATCTCAGGACCCATGAGATCATGACCTGAGTCAAAACCAACTGAGCCACCCAGGTGTCGCATAGACAAATCTATGTTTGAAAACAAATCCCTGTTGTTTAATTTGTCCTCCTCTATGGGGCTGATATTCCTCAGAGCCGGCCTAAGACCCCTTAAAATGCCGGCACAGGTGTTTTTTAAAAAGTGAAGTAGTACATTTTTTCACCTTAGTCTTGTACCGAGAGAACTACTTTTGGCAGGGCACCAATACATGGCAATAGATTTAAGGATGAGACTGAAAAGGTATAAGTAAAACATCTTCAGGCAACAGATATCAACTCTTACTCATCATTCTGAAGATTAATATCTTATAAATGAAGCCATCACTAAATGGTGGATACTTACATATTAGAAGCAAGTAATTACATTTGAGTAAATGTATATTTTTGTACTTATTTTTATCCCCAGAAAGATTTCTCTATATTTTTAAAAGCTATTACATTTTACACAGAAATAATCTTTTATAAAAATTGTACCTAACTTGTGACTAAGCTTCTCTACGCATATAATGAAGATGATAGTATCTAAAGTTTTAAATATCTATTTAGGGGCGCCTGGGTGGCTCGGCCGTTAAGCGTCTGCCCTCGGCTCAGGTCATGATCCCAGGGTCCTGGGATTGAGCCCCACATCAGGCTCCCTGCTCCACGGAAAGCCTGCTTCTCCCTCTCCCACTCCTCCTGCTTGTGTTCCCTCTCTCACTGTGTCTCTCTCTGTCAAATAAATAAATAAAATCTTTAAAAAATATATCTATTTATATTCTAAAAACTGGCTAAATATGCTTGCTCTACTTTTGAACTATACACTTTATGTGACAGACATACAACTCTTACTATAAGACAGAAGGGGGGAAAGAGAAAGAGAGAGACATGGGTGGATATAGAAATATAGACACAGAAGCATGTATATAGTAAGTGTTTTGTTTTTATTCAGCTTTTTACTAATTAGATTAAAATCATGGAAAGAAAAGTAAACAAAGCAAAGACTCTGAAACAACATAAGTTGATGGTCACAAGACATTGAATAATAATGGAATGAAACCAAGTCTACTTGGTTTTTTAGCTAACATTTTTATATTGCTAAATAACTGTAGGGAACTGGTTCAGAAAAGGCAGATAATTTAACTTTCTTTAACAGGAATGGCCCATCAAGTGTGCCCAAAAGCAAAGCCCTTGTATTGTTCATTAGCAAAACTATCCAACACTAGTATACATATCTACGTAGCTACCTAACTTATACGTATTATATGTTATATTCCTTTTTCTCCTATGCAACTGATGATTGTCTATTCTTAGATGAATAACTAATGAAACTAAATAACTAGGGATTTAGAAGCTGAGGAAGAAGAAAGCATATCCCCTTTCAATAATACAAAGTTATCACTTTGCAATAAATAGGCTGTACAAGAAATAAAGGATTTCTAAATGAATGGACTCCTTATATAAGAAGAAAATGTACTTCTTATGCTTTTAAATCCTCCAAACTTCCCTAATAAGATATAGGCCGAAATTAAGGTCATGGTATTCTTTAATGATATAAATAATCTGCAAAAAAATCAGCTATGCTATTCTTGGGAACAGTATTCTTTCTTCCCCATGAATTCAGGAACAGAATAAAAATTAGCTGATCAGTGAATTAAATCCACAGGATTGATTTCAGAAGCAAGGGGTTTATATGAAAACATAGCCAACGGACTGTCTTTTGTAGCCATCTGATACTACAAACATTTAGTTAAGAAAAAAAAGGCTCAGCTAGAATTTTTTTTTTTCAACATGGAAAAAATAGACTCATTAGCGGTTACTTAATATGGTTCCAGCAAGTTGTGTTTTTCTGTTTGCCCTCTGTGGCATCAACAAGCCTATTTCCTCAGTATGTCAAGACTGTCAAAATAAAGGAGCAATTCTGGAAACATATTTTCCTGAGGTATTTCACTAGATCATATAAGGAGATTGAGAAATGATAGCAAGTTTGCCTCTGATTAGGTTCTAGGCAGGCCACCCTAAAATATGTCACTTTGGCATATTGATTATTTTAAATACAAGTTACTTAAGGAACAGCCAGTGCAAGAAAGACACTCTGACGCTCCTTTGTCCTCCTGAAAGCAGGAAATAAATCTCCTTTATGAAAGGTACTCTCCCTGTACCAGGAGGTAAAGAGACATCCTTATCACCGGAGAGAGGGAATTTAGAGTCCAGAAGGCTGTATAAACAAACCTTGTTACTTCCTCACTAATTTACTACCCCCAAGCCCAAACTTCTTTATCTTGTCAATTTTTCACAAATTTATTGTTTCTTTGTCTAAAAGGTATAAAAGCTGCCTGCTTTGGTCACTTCTTCGTCTCATATTTTTATAAGCTCCTGTACAAAATTGAATTTGTTTTTCTCCTGTTAGTCTGTCTTATGTCAATTTAATTATTAGGCTAGCCAAAAAATATAGAAGGAAAGAAGGTAAAAGTTTTCCTCCCCTACACCTGTCACCCCCACTTCAACCAGCCCCCACCTCTCCCATTCCAAATCATGTCATAAGCTTGTTTTTTGATTTCAGTGTTTGTAACACGAAGGATTACTTTTTATAAAAAGGAAGAAATAAGTATTTATGATACTTCAGATTTTGGAAAGTTGCACAGGAGAGAGCAAATTCTCCCTAGGACCAACTGGTCTTTCCAGTTTGAAAAATATGATGCTAACAGCTTTGTATCTCTCCTTAAAGTGGTAAGCAAATAATTAGGCATTTTACAAATCTTTCTGGCATCTCAAAGTCACTCTGTCACATGTCAATCCAATAATTAGAATTCTGGGTAAGTCTTCATCCGTAAGTACATTTATACTAATATTATGCTAAATGGAGGAATAAAGCAGAATGACAAAACAATTACCTTTCTCATACCTTTACTTTTTTAAATTTCTCAAATTAAACCTCATGATTGTTACTGTTTCAAATGTCTTTTGATTTGTTCAAAGTCCTTGCTTTTTTGCTCAAATTTTTCTATCACCAGGGAAGAAAATACAGTGATTAATAATTATTAGAACCTATATATACATACATATCCATATATATTTAGCTGTATATTTAGTTTATGGGTATGTAATAAAATTGTTCATTGTGGCTTCTAATCTTTATAATTCATAAAGTAAGCATTTCCTGGGTGTCTACTCCTGCAAGGCCTGACTAGGGCGTGAGATAAAATGGCAAAGACCCCAGCTGCTATGAGTTAGCAGGAGAGATAAGAAATGTCCAGAACTAATCATAACACAAAGAAGTCTGAGTAAATGCTATGAGGAATGTGTGAAACAATGTGAAGCAAGGGAGAGGGGAAATATGGTTTCTCCCTGAGGTGGTACTGAAGGTTGACAGTGTCGCCAGCCAAGACTGGTTGGTCTTGACTCTGCAAAGCTCAAAGTACAAAGCTTACTCAGAAGACATAAGAGTATCCTCTCTCCCCACTCCTATTATATTAGAGTATTCACATTTTCTACACTATTTTTCTTAAGTGAAAGTCCACTCAATTGTGCAATATGCTGCTTAGTTTGTTAATAGTATCTTGAATAAAAGATATAGTATCATTCAGCAGAGCATAGAGAAATTACTTTCTGGCCAGTTTAAAATATATATAAATGTCAGTGTGTATATATATATATATATATACATATATACTTTTATATATATATAACTTCTGGCTTCCTTCGTTTATATATTTTGTTTTATGACAATAATTTAAAGATCTTCATTAGTTTTATTCCCTGTCTTAAGAGAAGCACCGGAATTTATTACTCATGTAAAACCCAAGGGGGGGAAAGGCTTTTGATAGAGGTTTAAAAAGTGATTTGGAATCCTCTCTATTTAAGACTCATAACTATGCATTACCTCATTTAATCTTTAAGTGAAGTATAGATTATTTTTGTTCCCATTTTATAGATAAGACACTGAAATAAAAGAACTTAATGGCAAGCAGCTCAGCAGTATGAAAACATCAGAATTTGAGGCAGAGTCTCTAGACTAGAATTAGGAGGGAGGTCCAGGTCCAGGTTGAAACTGGAAATAGTCTGAACGTCCAAAAATAGGTAGAACAGTGAAAAAAATTACAGCATATCTGTAGGATAAAACAACATATAATCATTAAAGTCATATTTTCAAGCAACCAGATGGTACAGAATACAAAGTTTAACTTTAATTTTGTGAAAACAAAAGTAAGACAAAAAGTGGAGGGAAATATACCAAAATACTGGTAGTGGTAGTAATAATGAAGAGAAAAAAATAAATTGGAAAAATCAATACATATTTTTTAAAGGTAAAAAGTGTGGTGCAAGATGTTTTTAAACATCAGTATCAAATGTGACTTTCTGGTTTCTAAATTTCACTTTGATTCCCTTTTGTAATAACTTTAGGGAATTTATTTTTTTTTCCTAATCTAAATTCAGTAATACTGTATTTCACAGAACCTAAGAAACAATCCATTATAAGATGTATTTCATTTGACAAAGAAAGAAAAAAATATCTGCCAAATTAACTACGGCATTTTTTTTTTTTATTTTACATAGTTTAATGTGAAAAAACACCTTAGAATTTGAATAAAATATTGCAAGGGCATTTCTTTAAAAAAATTTTTTTTTAAATTTTTATTGAGGTATAATTGACATACAGTCTTTCATTGCTTTCAGGTATATAACATGATTCAATATTTGCAGAGACAAAATCTTTTATTTATTTTCTTTTTACATGCTTCTTTTTATTTTTTTCTTCCTTCTAAAAAGTGGCCAAAACGAGATGAGATTTCAAGTTGCCATGCTGACCATACCAACCGTAAAACAAAATCCATAGGGCGCCTGGGTGCCTTAGTCGTTAAGCATCTGCCTTCAGCTCAGGTCATGATCCCAGGGTCCTGGGATCGAGTCCCGCATCGGGCTCCCTGCTCCGCGGGAAGCCTGCTTCTCCCTCTCCCACTCCCCCTGCTTGTGTTCCTGCTCTTGCTATCTCTCTCTCTCTCTCTCTCTCTGTCAAATAAATAAATAATCTAAAAAAAACAAAAAAACAAAATCCATAAAGGAAGAGGGACAAAATGTAAGCAATTCAAAGTTAACCCTGTGTATTAAATATTTCTGATTCAAAGATTTATACTTTGCCAAAAATCTCATTCTACTTGTCATTTCTGCTTGGCAGAAGGACAGAGGCTAGCAGGGAAGGAGGAGTAGCAAAAAGTTCAAAGTCTTACAAGAAATTCCATGTTTAAATATGTGCAAGTTTACACAGAATGTACTGAGTAGTGGATATGAAAGGAAGCCAGGCAACATGAAAAAGAAAAATAACAGTCATGCATGCCTGTGTGTGTGTGTGTGTGTGTGTGTGTGTGTGTGTGTGTGTGTGTGTTTGTATTGGGGGTGGAAAAACAAGGTCAGAATTTGAAGCCAGAAAAGGTACATATTTACTGTGTGCCTGCTATGTGCTAGACACTAGAATTTGAAGAGTAAATATGGGCTTTGAAGGCTAAATTCCTGATTAATGTAAGCATAAATGAAAAGCCAATGTTTTTCTCTATGTTAATTATTAATCAAAGCCCTACAAAAAAGATTTAGTAGCACCTGGCATTTTGCTCTTACATAAGCAACAAAAGCCCTCATTTCATTCATGGATTAGCTTTTTCTTTTGTTTTAAAATCTGAATACATATTCTAGAGAAGAACATAGAAGGGATAAATGAAATTTCAAGCCCACTGATATGAGCGCCCTCTAATGCTCTGTTAATACTCTAAACTCAGTTAAGCTGGTTTTGAGTCTCCCACAAAACCAACTAACAAGAAAATAGAACAAAAGGAATGACATCTTAGGATTTTTGCCAATTTATTGAAATTTGCAACTGAGAGGCAATGTTTCAGCTCCACCATCCTTAGGAAATGTGGCTACCAAACTGCAGGCTTCAAGTGTTTCCCTTCAAATTCAGGAAGCTGACCATTCTTCCTTTTTTTTTTTTTAGATTTATTTGTTTATTATTTTTGAAGTTGGGAGGGGTAGAGGGACAGGGAAAGAGAGAATCTCAAGTAAACTCCCCGCTGAGCACGGAACCTGACTCAGGGCTTGATCTCAAGACCACGGAGATCATGACCTGAGCTGAAACCAGGAGTTGGACACCTAACCGACTGTACTACTCAGGAGCCCAAGAAGCTGACCATTCTTTAAAATGTTAGCCAGCCTTACAAAGAAGTCATTCTTTTGATATGTGTATTTATTAAATGAATACATTAGAATTGGATCTTTTCATTTGATCAAAATTCAGCTAGTAAGACAGGTAAAACAAATGAAACAATAGTTGATAATTAAAGAAATTATAGGAACTAGGAAAGCAAATGGGGCTCAGGAAAACATGTGAGTTATGTGCCCCAAGTCTGAAATGTATCCATTTCTCACTAAGTTTCAGCTTTCTACACCGCATTCTGCAAGAGTTAGTTGACCCAGCTGTCCAAAGGCCCAAGATGCTTCTATTTTATTTCACAGCTTATTCATAATCAATATAAACACACCACCAACCTTAATTCCAGCCAGCAGTCCCAAGATACCTTGGATCAGATCAATAAAGTCTGAAAGATAAACAGAAAAACATCCTGTAAATTAAATCAATTGAATGATTCAATCTTTTATTTTACTAAAGAAGATGAAGTTACTTGGTTTCTTGCACCGTAAAATGTACTGGCTGACACCACATACATTTACAACAAGAGGGGGTTATGTAGTTATAAAACTTCAAATTATTTTCTAGCTCTCATCTAACAAGATCTATTAAATGCCCAAAGTAGGTCCTATTTTTATCTTCAGCAGTTTTTATGTTAAGCAGAACAATGCTTGTGCTTGTCTTCTAAAACATCAACAAAAAAAATTTTTTTAAACAAATTCTGTACTCAGTGTACTACCATTTCTCTTGAAAGATGTTTAATTGAAAATAACACAACTACTGCATTTGGATCCTTAATCTGGTCTAACAGTCTGTAGATTTTTAGTTCAGGATCAACAATCTGTTTAAAGGCAACAAAAGTCAAATAAGATAATTCCAGTGGCAACCTATCCACCTTCCCACTGCTTTCCTACACTTAAGCCTTGCAAGTAAATTATGCTGAGAAGCACACTGTCCAATGGAGGTACAAAGAAGGTCCACCAAGGACAAAAGCAAACCCAAAACTTCTGTACCAAAAGTCAGCCTATCTTTTGGACAGTCAGTAAAGAAAATAACTAAAATGACATAGAGTAAAATTCTTGATTTGCTGCAGGGAGCGTCTATGGTTAAATCTCCAATAAAAAAAAGTTAGTTTCCAAAAGTGTGTTTGTGAGTTAACTGGTTAGAAGTTAGAATATGTTCCACATGATATTGTTACAGATGGTTCATTATTAGACTCCTAGGTTAAATCCAAAAGCTAAATTGACTGTAAATGGTAATTATTTAATGAAAAGAATAGTCTAAAATAATACTCATATACTCCACTGAGTTACGTTAATTAGCTTGCCTATAGTAATCATTTCACTCTGTATATTTGAGCATCATGTTACCCACCTTAAATACATAGAGTTTTTATTAAAAGAAAATAAAAAGGAAATACTAGGAAACCAGTAAATCAAAAAATTGGATTGGAAGTGAAATTCCTGCTTTTTAATCTTAAGGATAGGTGCTTAAAAAAGTGAACCTTATTATACAAGAATGAAATGATAGGTGGACACATTTGTGAAGATGAAAAAAAAGAATGTGGGGCATTTTGATGAACTTTTGAGATTAATGATTTTAATATGTCTACTTCCACTTCAAGCACCTGACTTTATTTTACTTTGATACAAATATTATTCTTTTTCTATAAAGCCACCAGCTCCCAGACTGTGTGCCATGGACACCACTGTAAATTCACAGAACGATAAAATATTTTCAATACATGAAAAAACACAGCAACATCCATCAGGCTTAACACAAATTACTCACCTGAAGTAATCCACAGTTTCAATATCAGATTATGCTACATTCATTTCAATGACAGGGTAACTTTGCGAAGTTGGATTTTTGATAGTATTTGTAATGTAAAAGCAAATACTGCATGAAAACCAGTGTGGAGTGAGAAACCAGTGTGGCGCGAGAAACCAGTGTGGAGTGAGAAATGAGGATGACAACATCCAATCTGACTCCCAGCTTTGAGGGCTAGGTTGTACCCAGCAGGCAAACACACACATACCATTAGTAAGTAACTGTGGGTTTCTAAGTATGAAGTAAAGAGATTTTTCTTTCAATTTTCATGTATTTTTTTTAAAGGGCCACAAAGTTGTTAGCACATACATACTTATTTTACTAATTAAATGGAGCTGTGAAGTATTTCTTTTGGCCTACAGGGCACCATGAAAAAAATTACTAGGATACTCAGAATGCCATAAACTTGAGAAAGTTTGGGACACTTGCTCTTAAGCATAGTTTTTTTGTTCCGTTTTGTTTTATTTTTGCTCCATAAATTTAAAGAAAAAAGAAAGCAGGAGAGATTAAACAAAGAAAAAAAGACTAGTAAAGGAGAGAGGAGGGAAAGGAGAGGAAGAAAAATTTTCCTAAAACAAGAAGAAAAATACAGGCAGAGCACGAATGACAGTGGTTCACCACATTGAGTGACTGCATGTGTGGCCGAGTGTGCTATATATGTATGTGTGCATGTGTGAGTGTCCTACTGTGTGTGCAAGAGGAGGCTAAAATAGTACACATGAATACTAGAAATGAAAGACAAAGAACAAGTAGAGGGCACACTGCGTATCTGTACATTTTAACCATGTTGATTACCAGTCACCATTCCCTAAGAGACTATGGCTCCGGAGCCGCCTGGAGCCAAGGAAAAACTCCCTAAACCTGCACATTTGTTTGCGTGCAGCTCTAAACTGCAATTTACCATTTGGCCACAGCTACTTCTTGCTAAGACCTCTTTTAACACACTAGATCAATATCCTGATATCTTTCATATTCTTTTAAATTGGTTGGATTTTATCGTTTCTACATGTGCTTTCAAATATATCCATACTTTCATAGTAAAAACAAAATGATACTTATGGAGCTTTTCAAAAGTTAGGCTTTGTGATACAGGAACCAGGCTGCTTTCTGTGTCCCATACATGGAGAGAAATTCTCACTTGCTGCTACCACTGTCCTCCCCCCACCCCAGGCCTGCCTCCCAAAAATTCTAGTTTGTTTTCTTTTCAATATAGAATGAGGCAAATTCAAACTTTATTTAAAATATTAGTGCCATCTTAGCTATGTGAACCTTGTAGTTGAACCCGTAGACTTAGCAAGGTGTTGAGCACACAGAAGAATATAAATATTTGTCAAATGAATGAAGGTGCTTAGTGTTGTGCTTTTCTGATGCTTTGCCAGATTTAAAGGAGTCACTGAAAATTCCCCTTTTGGCAGAAATAAGAAAAAAAAAAATCCTATTCTTGTCCCACCTGCCTTGCATCAAAAATATTTCATGGAAACAAAATTCTGAGGAAGAAGAGGTGCTCATTTCTGACTTTAACGCTTGCTTGGGCTCTTAGGGTTTTTGTTTGTTTGCTTGCTTTTCTTATCTTAAGGGGAACGCGTCCATTTGCAGCAAGAGCAGCTGCTTTGTAAATAAATAACTCTCTAGACCTTTTTTTTTTTTTCATTCAACCCAGTTATTGAGCAAATAGGCACAGAATAGTGAAGATTTATGTTGCCCTAAGGCTCAATCTTCTCTGTGAACATCTGCCATTTCAAACACACAGGTCAAGACTCTTTGTGTAGTATCCTGCTAAACAATGCCCTAAGCATAACTCAAATGAAATTTTTTCAATAGGATTCAGCATCTGCTTCCAGGCAGCTTAACTATCAGCATATAAAAGCATCACTTCTCCATCTTCTTGCTCCACAACAAAAAGGTAGGGGAAATGTTGGAAAATAATCTTGAGAGTTAACTGCTAAAGCTTCCCCCCCCTTTTCCAATAAGAAATGATCTCATGCCTACGTATTATAAGTCATATTGTGATGATGAGATCAAATTATAAACTCTATA
The DNA here is from genome assembly GCF_003265705.2 of Callorhinus ursinus. Taxonomy (NCBI): domain Eukaryota; kingdom Metazoa; phylum Chordata; class Mammalia; order Carnivora; family Otariidae; genus Callorhinus; species Callorhinus ursinus. Next base: position 25,516,958 of record NW_027397064.1, read on the forward strand.
TCAAGCTGAAGTGGGCTTATTTCCACCTCATGTAAAATAAAAATTGAAAATAGCAGACATATTTTAGCTATTAGATTATCAAGGTTCATTGTCAATTGAAAAAACACCTTTCACACTTGCTGTGCTTTTCCCTTCTTAAAGTTACCCAGGAATCTCAATTTACAGAAATTGTTGCTGCTTGAGTATAGAATTTACTGTTGGGAGTTTCAATTTACAGATACAAATGTAGGGAATACTGCAGTTGCAAGACTAATTAAAAATCAATTCTATTAAAAAACTGAAGTGCCTTTTAATTGTTTATAATCTTTATTTTTTTTTTAAATATAGAGCAGTACTGTGGGTTTTCTTTTTTTTTTTTTTCTTAATAGCCTTGTTTAATATTTCAGGGATCCTAATTTCTTTGCCATCAAAGAGCTTAGTTAGAATGGGTGGGATGGGGGTGGTTATGAAAAGCCAAAAGACAAAGGCTATGATACAAAGCAGAATATGCGTGCTGTCACAGAGAAATACCAGCAAAGAGCTACAGGAGATCAAAGAAGGAAAAAAAAACACGTGAAATCCTATTATATAGATAAGGATTCACAGAGGATGTGTGTTTGAGTTGGACCTTGAAGGAGGTAAAGGATTTTGATAAGCGGAGATGGAATGGGGAGGAGACCAACTCAGACAATGGACCCAGCAGAAACAGAGTAACGAAAGAAGCTAAACCCGGGGGGGGGGGGGGGGGGGGGGGGGCTGTCTGTACAAACACCTGCAGTCCTACCTGACTGGAATATAACACACAAGAAAAACACTAACTGGGTGAAAGGCTAGGTTGGGTCTGTATAGGGTAATAACCTTGAATGATAAGCTGAGGAGGCTACATAATTAAATATATTTAATTTTGCATGCTAAAGTGAACTACTTTAGGTTTTAAATTCAAGAATGGCATAATTAGGTAACCGAATCTGGCAACACGGTGTAGATTGGATCAGAGATGAGAAGAGATTAAAGAAGAATCAACCATTTAGGTGGCTCCTACAGAAGTCCAAGTGAATGATAATGAAGAGTCAACTCAAGTAGAGACAGTGTCAATGCAGAGAGGGAAGAATACTCTCACTACTGCATAGGCAAGTATCAGGATGCCATAACAAGGTGCCATAGATGAGGTGACTTAAACAATAGAAATGCATTTTCTCAAGTTCTGGAGGCTGGAAGTCTGAGATCAGGGTGCTGGCTTGGTCGGATTCTGGTAAGAGCGCTCCTCCTGGATTGTATATATACACTCACCTTCTCAGTGTGCCCTTAATATGACCACTGTCAAATGAGGGCCCCACTTTTATGACCTTATTTAACATTATGTACCTCCTAAAAGCCCTATGTCTTAAATACAATCACTTTGGGGTTAAGGCTTCAATATATGAGTTGTAAGGGGATACAGTTCAGTCCACAGTGGTGTCTATAAGCTATGGGACTAGGGGATTGGTAGAATGTGAAAGGCACAGGACAGAGAAAAGGAGCCAAAAGAATTCTGAAACCAACTCCCAGAAGGATGGTGTCATTCTTAGGAACAGGTAAGGCTGAAAGAAGATCAGTTTGTTGAGCAAGAATAGAGGGGCTTTTTTCGGGACATATTAAGTTTGAGTTTCCAGCAGGATTATCAAGGAAAGGTATTTATCAGACAACCTATTCATGGAGAGTATGATCTATGTGATATGGAAAAAGAATGAAGTCTTACTTAACACTACAAGAGAACAAAGAGGAATGAAAATGGTGGTGATATAATTAGGCTAACACGTATCAATATAAAATCAGAAGTATATGTGTGTGTTCCAAATCACAGAGTTAGGTTGTCTAGCCAGCCCACATTATTACATACTTAACCATTCCCTTGATAGGTAGATATAACATTAATAGATACTGGCCACATGTAAATCCCTATTGTTCTTTTTTTTTTTTTTTAATCCCTATTGTTCTTAATGAATGCTGTATCCTGCCGAGACTATGGGCTCTCTGGGACAGCGACTCAGCAAATCCATGTTTGTGTCTCAAGCACTTAGTGTGGCATATAGCATAAAGTCAGGGATCTATCTATAATTGTGGAATGAGTCACTATCTGGAAAAAGAGGCTGAGTCATGAACACTCCAACTAATTTCACCTCTAGACTTTGTATTATTCATATAAAAACATTGTAGGAAGCTAGGCACTCTGGCTTTTAATGGAATGTTCTGTACTCGGACATGTTTGCTGTAGCTGCTATAATAATGATTGCAAATAGAGGTTACAACTAAAAAGGGCCAGTTACATGTGTCTAATTCACCCATCTACTGTCACAACACAGAACAAAAAAATGACTGCATGATACAGCAACTGGATAATAACAACTCATTTAAAGTGAAGAACTTTATGGGGCGCCTGGGTGGCTCAGTCATTAAGCGTCTGCCTTCCGCTCGGGTCATGATCCCCGGGTCCTGGGATCTAGCCCTGCATTGGGCTCCCTGCTCTGGGGGAAGCCTGCTTCTCCCTCTCTCACTCCCCCTGCTTGTGTTCCTGCTCTCGCTGTTTCTCTCTCTGTCAAATAAATAAAAATCTAAAATAAATAAATAAATAAAAATAAAGTGAAGAACTTTCAAACACCTCAGTCACGGAATTTGCTTTTTGAAAACTATTGTACTATTTGCAATACAAAACAACACCAATAATAGGAAATGATCATTAAGTGTTTCTATAACTCAGGCTTTGTACAAAATATGCCACATGCATTATCCATTTAATCCTCACAAGACCAACTACAGCAGATATTATTATTACTCCCAGGAGGAAACTAAGCTTATAAAGATTAAATATCCAGTACCTATGGATAAAGATTCCTATTAATTGATATTACATAAGCATCATTTATTAAGGCAAAGAAATAACAATAGAAGTCAGAGACAAAGTAAAATACATACATATATTTGGGTATAGGGCCTGTGTATATTTATATATATGCATATTCTTTCATCTCCTGTTTTAAATTAGGATACCAATGGTTCTTCCTGTGTGATTCCTTAAGGAATTCTAGCATATTCAAATTCAGGCAGAAACAGTGAGGGTAAGCATGCTTTAAAAAAAAAAAAACTATCAAAAAGCAAATGACAAATTTTTGAAATAGAAAGAGCCCAGTTCCCTGTAGTTCATTGAAGTATTTTCAGTGGGACAAAAATTGGGAAGATGGCATTATTTATTTTTTAAGAAACTTCTTGCCGACACCACCTCAAAGGTCTACAGCAAAAAGGCCTTACATATTCTCATCCAAGAGTCTTTTGGGTTTTTTCTTTCTTCATAATTTGTATTTTATTAATGTTAAGCATACAAACAGGTTAAGAAATTAACCTATTCAAGGCTTAGGATGAAAAACAGCAGTAAGAAGCATGAGTTGAGAGTTAAAATGTATCTGAATAATGCTGTCTTTATTTTTGTAGTGAGGTGGTACACTTAAGTGACAACAGAATCTGCAAAAGCCAATAAGCTGATTCCTTTTCAGGATGAAAATCTATGGGTTCACTCAAACCATTAGTCTTTAAAATACAAGGTCTCCTTTAAAATGGTTTTATAGTAAAGTGAAAGCATTATTATTTGTTCAAAATCTTTAGTGGAGAATCTTGTCATTAATACCTAGATTTACAACTGAGATTTGGAAAGATGCAGGAAACACAAGAGACACTATTCGAGAAGAAATGTTGCTTGTGTCTAACATCAGAATATATTTTTTAAAGATTTTATTTACTTATTTGAGAGAGAGAGAGAGAGAGAGAGAGAGAGAGAGAGCATGTGAGTGTGTGGAGGGGCAGAGAGAGAGGGAGAGAGAGAATCTGAAGCAGACTCCATACTAAATGTGGAGCCTGAGGCGGGGCTCGATCGCACAACTGCTAGATCATGACCTAAGCAGAAACCAAGAGTCAGATGCTCAACCAACTGAGCCACCCAGGCACCCCTAACATCACGATATTTTTTTTGGATTTGAAGTCACAACCTTGATTTTCTGCAATTCAGAAAGCACACATTCTCCTAGGCCTACCAACAGGTCATTTTGTCATCTCATTGAAACTTGGATTTCAAAGGAATGTGTAGTTACAAGCAATCCTTACACAATAAAGTAAATCTGTTGCCCAAAGCTCTAATTTCCTGAAAACTTTAGTAAGGCACTAACAAGCCAAACTGAAGCATTCCACACATTTCTGAACCTCCTTCTCTGAGTCACTGGCTTTCTCCTAGGTGAATCCAGGTACACTTAACTCCTACATGTGTTGTTATTATAACTCAGTTCCAGCATCATTTAATTAATTTAGTAAAGAATTGCAAACACCCAAAAGAGGTATCAAAGGACTGACTTCAGAACTATTATTATAAAGAACATTTTCATCCATTTTAATATTCTTATCGCATTTCATGTTAAATACAAAGGACCAAAAAAGGTTAGAACTTATACATAATAAAGGGAAATCCTATAGCTGGAACGGTTGTGGCTGCAGCAAAAGTTAGGGTTTCCTTTAAGTCTAAAAGCATTAATGTAGGAAACAGATCTGCTGTTACCAATGTTAAATATTAAGTACTTTCTCAGACTCCTGCCATCCCTCAGCTGAACTAATGAGGGGCTAAAGCTTTAATTTTCCCCCAAAGTAGCACTGAACAGAAAAGCATTATAGTGGAATGAAAATAACTTAAATTAGCTATACATATTTTCCCTACATTTCACATGTAGGCACTCCTATACTTATAATTTCCTGAACCATTTATTTAAAACTATAAAGAAAATATTACAAAGGTTGGTTAAATTCCTAACGTGGTCTATTTAATCCTTAGTATAATTGAAATAGTGCTGCATAGCTAAATAGAATGTGTAAAGCCTGACAGTGACCCAAGACACAGCTTCGTTGTTATATTACTGAAAGAATATTTTCCCAAGCAAATGGAGTACACTTGGGATTTAGTTATTCACTCTTCTAACTAATGATTTCTTAATACTCGCTTCATGGCAGCCACTTTTCTAGGGACTGGTATATCATGGTGATATACTGTGGTGGCCAATAAGTTATCAACAAGGTTCCTGCCCTCTGGGGGCCTGCATTCCACCATGAGAACACAAGTACGTTAAGATAGTGGTGATTTCTATGAAGAAAACAAAGCAAGGTAAGATGTGAGTGAATGAACGGTAGTTGGGAGTCTTCTCTACCACCCAATTTCAGCAGGAAGAAGTAGAAGCTGAAATGGCATTTATTGTAGCAAGAAAGCTAGACCCTCACTTGCTGCCCTTTGGAGGGGAACATTTCAACCAGCAGATCCCTGGCTTTCAACTGTCTCAGGTTGGAAAGTGCAAATGTAATACATTCATGTGCATTCTCAAAATGCACCACAAATGCAGTTTGTGAACTAGCCGGGGGTTTTGGTAGTAGTGTTGGTGTCAACACTTAAACTAACACCTTACATCTGTAGATTTTAAGAGTTCTTCCACATATACAGTGTTGCTTAATCCTGTAAACCAAGATACCTCTGTTGACCTAGATTTAGTTGGCTCTGACTCATTACCAGGCATTTTACCTGCTTCCCAATGAAAGGCAATCTCTAGTAATGGGTTATCCTCAATTGTTAGCTTGCCAAAATGTCAAATGTCATGCAAGAAATAAAGTAATTGAGAGACAAAGGAAAACAAATGACCCAATTTTTGATACACTCATGCACTGAAATATTTCCAAATAATTAGCATGTGTTTCATTTCCAAAATTTAGACATAAAAAAAAATTACAGAAGGTGGGTTCTATCATCCATTCATAATAAATTAACTCTTTGTGCTTGGGCCAGGCCCAGAATTACTTACAATACACCACTCAAAATTCCCGTGGGTACAGACATCTTCAGTTAGCAGAGAGGGAAATAAACTTTGACAGCAGTCAGGCAACACTAACACGCTGCCCCATGTGACTCATATGAAAACAGCCAGCAGTAGGCTGGACAGCTGGTCACCCTGTCACTTCTTGGAGCACTCGGTGCCTGATGGACCCAGTGCCACAGCACAGTAATGATATATACTCTTTAGGAGTAGAGAAAGTCAACAGGCCTCTCCCTGTCTGTAATAAGCAACCCAAACACCAACTTCTGTTGTGTGCGTCAAGGTTGCAGTCATGCTACACAATTGCTATAGTGTTTCCATCTGCCAGTTTCAATGTGCTTTTCCGAACAGAGCAAGAAGATTTTAAGTTCTTTCACACAAATTTTTTTTTATTATTATAGCTTATAGCTAACCAGGGATATTTAAACAATTGAACAGGCATTATTTTCTAGCCAATCCCAAATCAAGAAGGCCAAGGTGCTAAAAAGGCAGAGTGAAAGCACAAAATAAGTATTTCCGGCCTTGCAATAATTCATTCCCAAGCAAATTTGTTGAGAAAGATAAGATTCAGTATAATGATGCCTCCAAGAAACTGCCTTGAGTTCCTCGTGCTATACCATAAACTCCCAACTGACCGTCAGGAAACATTCACTGCGGTAAGGAGGCAGCCTGAGCTTCCAACTGAACTCAGGGGATGTCATTTGACTGTTTTAAACACTCAACACAAATGGCTCCCACAAGAGTTAAAATTACTTTTTTTCAAATGCAAATGAATTTTTCTTTCTATCATCCTTAGGAGGATTACAGGGTACCAGGGTCCTTACCCATATATTTGAAAAATAGAATCAAACTTCAGGAGATTAAGGGAATGTCCTAAAGTCATCTCAATTATCAGAAACACAATGAGGTCCAGCACCAAATTTCCTGATGGGATGATAACCTGGGTGAAGCTGGCAGAAAATGCTGCATAATCAATCTTCTGGAAGGCTCTGAGGCCTCTACAAAAATCTCTTCCAGCTGTCACCCACCTTTCCAGGCTCCACACATTCTATTTAATCTCCTCCAGGATGAAAGGATGCACAGAAGTAAATGATGTGTGCTCTCCTACGGCAAAACATGCTGATGTGACTCGGAAATTTTTCAAAAGATTACTACAAACTCTGACATTGCCAAAAGGCAAATCGACCAGTGAATTATGACATTTTGGTCTCAAACTTCAAAATGCATTTCTTCTTGTATATAAATAGGAATCATAAGTAGACTGTATCAACAAAATATAATAAGTAATTTCAAGAATGACTTTTTTCAACAAGGGGTAAATGTGCCATTGAATCTTGGTACAAATACTAGTGATAAAGTCAACATTTAAACAAGGTATATATTTCAATGCTGGGGTTTTTCTCTTTTAAGTTTATCTCACTTTTCTCTATTATTAAGTTTTCTTTAATGAACATGCATTATATCCAGTAGTAAAAATGTAAGCAAAACTAATTCTTAGAAAATATTTTTTTCTGTGGTCACAGTACAAAATTTCACATTAAGAAAAATATTCTAAAAACAGAGTTTCAGATCATGAAGTTTACACTCATTAGTGTGTTATTGGCAATTAAGATTTGACAAAACCCAAAGGACACCTTCATGACTTTATTTCTAAATACACTGCTTTGTGAACTTAACATTTAACTTTGTGCTTCTGTTTCAAATTACTAAAATGAGAATATTAAAATCCACTCCTACTTAATTGATAGGCAGTTGTAGCAATAACAAGATAGTTATCACCTGTTTAAGGTGGCACTATTTCCGTAAAAACAGACTATGCTTCTGTAAAGGTAGATTGTTTTAATCATACCCCTATCATGTGTTACATTAGTATTCAAATTGCATTGCTACAAACAATTTATAATCTTATAGCAACAAAAATTTAAGGTAGCTGGCACAATGGAAAGAACCCAGGCAATGTGTTTGAGTCCTACCGTTTTTTTCTACCAATTAGTGTTTAAAAATGTATGAGCCTTAGTTTTCTCATCTTTAGAATGGGGATAAGAATGCCAACTTCTCAGATTTTTTTGAGGATTATATGAGATAATATATGTTCAGAGCATATGAGAAAATTTGGCATATAATAGGGACCCAACAAATGAATTTTCTTCTTTCTACAACATGCCTCTGCAAACTGCTTACATTTTGAGATTGATGTTTACCTTTGCCAATAATATATTAACCTGTACACGTATCACCACATGCATCAAATGGGAAGGGGTTTACCTAGTTTTTAATAAGGCTGACTCCGATAGACTAACAGGTACTAACACTGAAGTCAATGAAGCTGACATTGCATTTCTGATGGTGACATTAATTATTTTACTTAATATAAGCCTTAACTACCCATGATTATTATGGCTTTTTTTAAATCAGCACAATTGACTTACTGACAGATTCACTTACACAAATATTTCTATGTGTCTACACTGTGCAGGGTTGGGTGCTATGTGATCTAAGTGATACAAGGTAAGCATAGCACTCCACTTTGAGAGAGTTACAATTGGATTAGAGATCTAAGACTTATGACCAATCCTTAGAATGGAACTCCAGTTATTAGTTTTTAAGTATGAATAGACAGGTGTCAAAACTGATTCCACTGTTGTCTTGGAGACAAATTACTTTAATCCCACTTTTTCTATGTGTTTCCTTGTAGGATGCCCTACTTTTTTAAAAAGTTCCACAGTTAAATGAGCTTATTCATACACATAAGACATTATTTTGAAAAAAAAAAAGAAAAAGAATTGGATTCTTGTACACTTTAACTCAGAAAAAAACTGTAATCTCTTTAACGTTGTGCTTCTGTTTCAAATTACTAAAATGAGAATATTAAAATCCACTCCTACTTAATTGATAGGCAGTTGTAGCAATAACAAGATAGTTATCACCTGTTTAAGGTGGCACTATTTCCATATGAATAAGAAATTCATGAATAAGAAATTCATGCAGACTAGCTGTCCTTTAATTTCTATTATATGGTGAGCTAATACATGCTTAATAACAAAGACTAGGATAGATTTAGAACAAAAACATATCCAAGTTCTATGTTCTGAATTAGAATCTACCGTTGTACTTTCCTTTATTTTCAAACCTTAAAGACAATCTGGCTTCATAGTTAAGGGACCTATAGCAGGGATTTTCATGTATATGTATGTTGGTATAACACCTCTTCTTCAATCAAAGGACCTGAATTCACCTTTCTGGGGACAAACCAATTTTATATGCTTTAGATGGCATTGACTACACACAATCCAACCCCACCCCAGCCTCAGTCATAGGACATTATGGCTCAATTTATGGACTCCTTTTTCTGGACACCTTAATTGGTTGAGAGTCTCTCCACTCTGTGGCAAATTTCCTAAACTATTTCAAGGAAAAAAGAAGCCACTTAATTTTATAACTTGAAAATGAATCAGCATATACTAGGACATTAGATATTGATATTCATTGTATTCATTATACAGAATGTTTTATTAATTGCTTCTCAAATATAACTGCTTAAGTGAAGACAAGTTAATAAAACTGTGTGACTGGGAAAATGCTAGACACTTCTTTATAAAGTTGTCTCAAATCCTGAAGAGTATACAGCCTATTGAATTTCATCCTATTTAGTTACAGTGAGGATGTCCACTTGAAATATGAGCAACTCCTTTAAATTTAAGACATATCACAGAATATCAAATTTAAAAATTTACATATTATATCTGGAGGAGAAATGGTTAACATATGAACAAAGTAACAATGCAGAACCTTATAGTGAATGGAAGGTAGCAGCCACTGCAAGTTGGTATTTTAATAATGTATGATAAACACCAGCAGAAACTAAATTATTTACATGAGCCTGCCTGACATACATTTGGAAAGTGGACTGTTCAGTAGGAGAGTCTAAGTAGCTGGGATGTGCTAAGTGTCCACAACACAGGAGTCTTACTGTTCGTATTTCATATTCTGCTCAGATGAAGTTTTGTAAATTATACTTCAAATATCCAGAAACATTTTTGAAGACTTGGCAGTTACTAACCATTAGCCTATAGTTAGATAAATAAGCTAGTACTCACTGATATTCTATGCTATACACACACACACATACACACACACACACACGTACTAACTCACACAGTCCTCTTAATACACTTAACATGTAGATAATATCATGGCCACCCCCTTTTAAAGATAAGGAGATTAGGCACTAAAGTTCACATGTAAGGAGCATGATCTGGATTTGAATCTGTGCTGCTTGATTTCAGAAACCGGGCTCCTAACCGAACAATAACTGGCGCCCTTCCCTTCCTAGGGAAGTAATAGCTAACTGTACCAATAAGGACATGTTTACCATGATTTTTGCATTTTCTTCTCCCCACCCCTAACTGATCCAAACCAGGCTCTATAAAACTTTAGCCTGACTGGTACTTCTCTAATGCAATTGAATTAGAGTAATCCAGAGTGCCTGGGCGGCTCAGTTGGTTAAGTGCCTGCCTTCAGCTCAGGTCATGATCCTGGAGTCTCAGGATCCAGTCTTGCTTTGGGCTCCCTGCTCAGCAGGAAGTCTGCTTCTCCCTCTGACTGCCCCCGCCCCCCACCGGCTCATGCTCTCGCTCTCTCTTTCATTCTCTCTCTCTCTCTCTCTCTCTCTCTCAAATAAATAAATAAAATCTTTTAAAAAAACCCAAAACTTTGTTTAAAAAAAATAATTAGAGTAATCTAGCAATATATTTAATGTCAGAACTGTCAGAGTAGAGGGAGGGAGGAAAGAGATGAGAGGAAGTGAAGGAAACCTACATAGAGACAGGGACAGACTTAAATATCCATTTACTATTATTATTTTTTTAGAATTTATTTATTTATTTGACAGAGAGAGACACGGCGAGAGAGGGAACCCAAGCAGGGGGAGTGGGAGAGGGAGAAGCAGGCTTCCCACTGAGCAGGGAGCCCGATGTGGGGCTTAATCCCAGGACCTTGGGATCATGACCTGAGCCGAAGGCAGACGCTTAACGACTGAGCTACTCAGGCGCCCCTAAATATCCATTTATTATTAAATAACCACTTTGCTTGAGTTAAAGAATAACCGAATAACCCAATACCTTCTACTATCCCCTCCATTAAGTGCATTAGTAAAGGGTTTTAGGCACAGAGTAAGCCTCACATGCACGTACCTAAAGCCATAGAAAGAAAAAAAACAAAAAACAAACCTGTGTTTTACTTTTTATTCCCTCCTTACTTATTTGATTTTCTTAAGATAAAGCCATACTTATATATTACAGTTTGATTCTCTCATATGTAGTTGTTCTGGTTGCCCCTTTTAGAATAGAAAAATTTTTTATTTTTAAATAGTTTAAGCCTCATAAGTTGTAAAAGTGGCACAAGTTACCGCATACCTCTCACCCAGCTGACCCCAAATTCCATCCTTTTTTTTTATATGAGAGAAAGCAAATGATCACTTTATTTCCAACTCTACCATCTGAAAAGCAGGGAAAAGAATACTTGTGCCGAAAGCACACCGCTGGCCTACAAGGTGGCTTCCCTGCATGACTCTGGAGGAAGCTTTGAGCAGACACAGTGGAACACTGGACTTGAACATTAAACCTGCTGGCAATCTGCCCTTGCACAGTATGGTCTTCGTCATGGATGCCAACAAGACTTGGCCTCATTTAAAAAGAAAAATAGCTCAGCCAATCTTTGTGGCAAAGTTTTTGAACACTTAACTGAATTCAATTAAGACAGGAAAAAGGATTTGCCCTGATACATGCAGAATGAAAAATCTTTGTTGGTCTTTTTTTTTCCTCCAACAACCTCACTTTTCTCATATGAGAGAAGACACTTGGTTTAGTATAAGAAAGATGAATTGTAACAAAGAAAACTTAAAAGGCTTGGTATCAAGACAGATTCCATTCAAGAGCAATATTCAGGTGATGGGTTAAGCGAACAGCTGAACAATTAAGGCCTGAGTGTGCAGCCTGCAGTGGAAAAGAAACCAAAGAGCATTTAATCATATGGACATTGTGTATTTTTCAAGAAATAAAACCTCCAGTGTTGCTCTTCCCAGACTAAGGTTAGTGAAAAAGCTCTGAGACTGTTTTTATTACATTGGGCTCTCAGCCCAGTTTTAATCACCATTAGGGAAATGGGGCTCTGACCAGGATACTATGTTTCACTTTCAAGCTAGCTAGTGGTAAGCAGCAACATAGTTCCTAAATTATGGCCTGAATTATAAGTATAAGAGAATGAAAAAACAAAACAAAACAAAAAACATTGTGGAAGGATTACTGCAGTTTGGCTATTTTACTTTCTTCTGTAAATGAGCCTCTTTCTTTAGCATCTGTTTACGGAGATACTTAATTCCAAAGTAAGAGAGACAATCTAAGTCAGAGGTCAATGGATCTTAGTCCTAACTGACTGTTATCACTTTGAGATGGACAGGACTCTTATTTCCAAAATTAGGATCTACCATTATGTTCTTGGAGAAGGCCTCAGCTTAAAATTCATAACAGTATTTTCTAAATGTTTGTTTCTTCCACAGGCTTTTTCCTCTATCTTGGAAGATAAGAAAACCTATCTCTTGACATGCAAAGTTTTAACTGTAATAAAATATATTCAATCTAAAAGGATAAAATCATTTTACCATTGAAAGCATCTTCTATTTTGAAGAAGAGAAAGTTTTGTCTAAGAAAAGCCCAGAATGTATTGACTGACTTTATGTTAATTCTTGCTTATAATTTTCCTAGACAATCCTCATAGAAAGATCTAGAATACTGCCTCACGTTTCTTGTACTTAGGTACTCAGAATATTTATAGTCCATGTACTTTGAGATAATTACATAGCATTAATGTAAAAAATGTGTTAAAAGACAGGAGAATGCATATATACAAAGGTTGATACTTATTCAGAATTGATACATAAATAGAAGCTAAAAACTATAGTTCAAAAAACTGTGGTGGTTGTTTTTGTTGTTTTTATGGATACATATAAAAACAGAGGATGGTTGTTTCTGTTAGAACGTAACAATATCGATTTGACCCCTAAGTTGTACTTCACTATTCAACATAATTTCTGGTGATAAGTTTTGTGAGGCTTCTCCTTTCAAATATACCCTTGGTTGAAATAAGAATATACCTATTAAACATTTATTGCTGGGGCGCCTGGGTGCCTCAGTTGGTTAAGCATCTGCCTTCCACTCAAGTCATGATCTTGGGGTCCTGGGATTGAGCCTCGCATCAGGCTCCCTGCTCAGTGGGGGATTTTGCTTCTTCCTCTCCCTCTGCTCCTCCCTGCTCCTCGCTTGTGCTCTCTCTCTCCCTCTCTCTCATAAGTAAATAAAAAATATATTAAAAAATAAGCACTTATTGCTAAATAAATATTATTTTTTCCCAAATGTTATAAAATATTGTGCCCTCAAGACAACTGCACTGGAGTGGGAATAAGAGGGAACACTTGTAGTTGAGTTGTATACAGTGGCTTAAATTAAATAGATAATAAAATTCCTTCCACAATTTATACTTTTGACATTAAAAAAAAAACACAAAATCTTACAAATATGTATTTTGGAGAACTGATTAGAAGGTGGTTTTATACTCCCTGACTTGTGATTTGTCTATGACATGGTGCATATATTATAAGCACATAGTAGGATGTTACCTCCTTTATGCAAATTCCATGACATAAGCAAACTGCTTTCCCTTAATACATTGGTGTTTAAGGATATATATAACTATAAATCAACTTTCCAGTCTATAGAACCAAGATAAGGAACAGAGTTAAACCCACTCCTCTTTATATACACAGAAAATTATTAGGTAGGGAGAAAGGTGCTTTCTACAAAATGGATAATATAGTAAAAAGCTATCACTTGAAAAAAAATCTCTATTTTAAATTATATTTGAAATTATCCCTGTTAGAAAGAAGAGGATAAATCATGACCAAATTGGATTCGGAAATGCTACTGATTGAATTGAGAAAATGATCTATGTTCTCCTCATGCCTGTTTATAGGTTTAAACTATACATATCTGGGTGCTTGGGTGGCTCAATCAGTTGAGTGTCTGACTCTTGATTTCCACTCAGGTCATGATCTCAGGGTTGCGGGATTGAGCCCCATCCATGTCAGGCTCTGCTTGTCCCTCTCCCTCTGCTGCCCCCCCAACCAAATAGATAGATAGATAGATAGATAGATAGATAAATAAATAAATAAATAAATAAATAAATAAATAAATAAAAATCTTTTTAAAAATAAACTATATGTATCTATGTAAGCCTGGAATAATAATTTCCATGCATTTAACTCCTTGTGAAGTAAAAATTACTTAATATTTTGTCTGAAAATCACCTATTTCAGCCTCCAAGAAGCACTGCTCTTTTCCCTAGTATTTTGTGACTTACTGAATTTGCCATTGTTACTTACATGCACATTTGATTTTTGTAATAATATATAAGTATATATATATATTTAAGATTTTTATTTATTTGTCAGAGAGAGAGAGAGAGAGTACAAGCAGGGGGAGTAGTAGAGGGAGAGGGAGAAGCAGGCTCCTCACTGAGCAAGGAGCCTGATGTGGGACTCGATCCCAGGACCCTGGGATCATGACCTGAGCCGAAGGCAGACGCTTAACAACTGAGCCACCCAGGCGTCCCAATATATAAGTATATTTTTGTAATAACATAATTTGTAATATATATGTAACATATAAAATGTATAATGTTTTTGTAATAACATATATAAAATACACAGCCCCCCTCTCTCTTTCTCATAACAATACTGATCTCCAAAGTGAGGAATATTGAATATAACATACTGAATATAATGGGAAACCATTTGTCAGAAACCAATATTGAGAATCATTTTCCTACAGATTTTGCTTTTTTCCTAGGTTACTAGAATAATCGAATAATAACTATTTTAAAAGCTGTGTGATTGCCTTTCTACCATCCTGTACCATATGAATTATATGAAGGACTCATAATTTCCCTTTCTGACCAAGAAAAAAAAATCCAGCTGACAAAACATATGCATAATGTCATTGTCTTCAGGCACTTACCACACTTGGCTTCACTGAATTACAGTGACTTCCTAAAACCTAGATCAAAGTTAAGTACATCTGCAAAGATCAAACCACAAGTCAGTTGTAACCAAAATTGCTTTGGTTCATCTCCTGGTAGAATGCCCATATCTCATGCTCCCCTTGGGTTAACCACTATAGAGTGCATCTAAGGTTATGAGTACCCATTTCTAAATTTGCCTCCCTAGATTGGTTTAGTGTCATAAAACATTATGAATCAGGTTTGTGAAATGTGAGTAACGTGTGGGGTGGTGTACCCTCAACTGGTGAAGCCGAAGAGAAATAGTAGGCCAAGGATTGCATGGGGTGAATAAATTCAGTAGGCTGGAAAAACTACTAGAACTGATAAATGAATTCAGTAAAGTCATAGGATACAAAATCAATGTGCAGAAATCTGTTGCATTTCAATACACTAATAATGAAGCAGCAGAAAGAGAAATTAAGAAAATCCCATTTACAACTGCACCCAAAACAATAAGATACCTAGGAATAAACCTAACCAAAGAGAAGAAAGACCTGTACTCTGAAAACTGTAAGATATTGATGAAAGAAATCAAAGACAACACATAGAAATGGAAAGACATTCCATGCTCATGGATTAGAACAGCAAATATTACTAAAATGTCTATACTACCCAAAGCAATCTATACATTTAATGCAATACCTATCATAATACTGACAGCAATTTTCACAAAACTAGAACAAACAATCTTAAAATTTATATGGAACCACAAAGGACCCTAAATAGCCAAAGCAATTTTGAAAAAGCAAAGCAAAGCTGGAGATAGACAATTCCAGACTTTGAGTTATATTACCAAGCTGTAGGAATCCAAACAGTATGGTACTGGCATAAAAACAGATAGATCAATGGAACAGAATAGAAAACTCAGAAATAAACCCACAATTATGTGGTCAATTAATCTTCGACAAAGCAGGAAAGAATATGCAAGAGGAAAAAGTCTCTTTCACAAATAGTGTTGGGAAAACTGGACAACAACATGCAAAAGAATGAAACTGGACCACTTCTTTACACTACACACCAAAATAAACTCAAAATGTTAAAGACTTAAATGTGAGACCTGAAACCATAAAAATCCTAGAAGACAGCTAAGACAGTAATGTCTCTGACATTAGCCATAGCAACATTTTTTACATACATCTCCTGAAGCAAGGGAAACAAGAGCAAAAACAAACTATTAGGACAACATCAAAATAAAAAGCTTCTGCACAGCAAAGGAAACAATAAACAAAACTAAAAGGCAATTTATGGAATGGGAGAAGATATTTGCAAATGACATATTTGATAAAGGTTTAGTATCCAAGCTATATAAAAAACTTATTAAAACTCAACACCCAAAAACCAAATAATCCAATTAAAAATGGGCGGAAGACATGAACAGATATTTCTCCAAAGGAGACATCCAGATGGCCGACAGACATATGAAAAGATGCTTAACATCACTCATCATCAGGGAAATGCAAATCAAAACTACAATGAGCTATCACCTCACACCTATCAGAATGGCTAAAATTGGGCGCCTGGGTGGCTCAGGCGGTTAAGCATCTGCCTTCAGCTCAGTTCATAATCCTAAGGTCCTGGGATCAAGACCTGCATTGGGCTCCCTGCTCAGCGGGGAGTCTGCTTCTCTTTCTGCTCCTCCACCCTGCTTGTGCTCTCTCTCTCTCTCTCAAATAAATAAATAAATAAAATCTTAAAAAAAAGTGGCTAAAATAAAAAACACAAGAAACAAGTGTTGGCATAAATGCGAAGACAAAGGAACCCTCTTACAGTGTTGGTGGGAATGCAAACTGGTGCAGCCCCTGCAGAAAAGAATATGAAGCTTCCTCAAAAAGTTAAAAATAGAACGACTCTAGGATCCAGTAACAACACTACTGAGTAATAAACCCTCAAAATACAAAAAAAAAAAACAAAAAACTAATTCAAAGGGATTCACGTGCCCCTACGTTTATAGCAACATTATTTACAATAGCCAAATTATGGAAGCAGGCCAAGTATCCATTGATAGATGAAGGGATAAAGAAGATGTGATACACACACACACACACACACACACACACACACACACACACAGGAATATTATTCAACAATAAAAAAGATTGAAATCTTGCCATTTGCGATGACATGGATAGAGCTAGAGAGTATTATGCTAAGTGAAATAAGTCAGTCAGAGAAAGACAAATACCATATGATTTCATTCATATGTGAAATTTAAGAAATAAAACAAACAAAAAAAGGGAAAAAAGAGAGAAAGAGACAAACCAAGAAACAGACTCTTAACTATAGAGAACAAACTGATGGTTACCAGAGGGAGTGGAATGGGGGGATGGGTGAAATAGGTGATGGGGATTAAAAAGGGCACTTGTTGTGATGAGCACTGTGTGATGTATGGAAAAAAAAATGCAATAAGCTGGAAATACTAGTATTTTCTCCTAGTGAAATCTGAAAAGGAAATATGCAATACTACTTAAAAAAAATACATGCTGTAAAATACTGTGGTATAAATTTGTGCTTAATCATTATTTTACAAGGTAGTTTTAAGAGAGTAATTCATAATTTTAGCTTTGTTCTCTGATATGTTCTAATTTATTATAGTTGCTTCATATCTCAGCCCTTTATTAAATACATTATAAACTAGTCCCACACACTTTAGAGGGCTCTATTAAGAATTCTTGGATCTTTTTCCTTACAGGCCAAAACTATCTTATAAAAGTAGGCAACTACTCTATTGTATCTCTATGTCTATCTCTAGCCCCAAGAACAAAATTTAAAATTAAGATCCAGACATTTGGGAGTGATGGATCATAGTAAAGTCATGCAGGTCCCTTGACGAAAATGTGCTTGATTAATACAGAATCCTTGAGTATACGTTACTATAGCTCCTTCTACCTCCTCAGTCCTGCTGTGGCCTCTTTCCTCCAGCCCCTAACTCTATAACAAATGGATTTTCATTAATTCATTAATCTACATTAAAATACTCAGAAGAATGAAGGAAAAATAAAACATTTCTACTTGTAACTAAATCTTCTCTATGTCGCTAAGTAGATTGGTTTATGATCATTTATTTTTGTCAGCAAAAACTAATTATTGAACACCAACAGCTTATGAATCCCTTATAAAACAAGTGGAGTTCACAGATGAACAAAACATAGTCCCGGTGATGATATTAGGCAGTGGAGCCAGACCAGACCAAACACACCACAGTCCCAGGTGGGAAGCTGAGGTAGGGACGATGTCCTGTGACACTTGGAGAAGGGTCTGACTTGAGTTGGGCCAGAGAGCAACACCCTGCTCCTGGATCTCAGATAGCAACACTAGCAGCAAAGGTCTTCATTGGATGATGGGAGAATCCAACAAACACAAAAATAACATACATAAAAATAACCTGGAACATATTTGCTTGACAATGGCCAATCCACTAATTTTTGTTTCTGTAAAACAAGACTGGACTAGATCTCTAAACTTCATTCTAATTCAATGGGAGGATTTAAGTAGTAAAAGTATCTTATGCAAATTCACAGTCCTCTCTTCTTGGAAGTAAAACAATGACAAAGCAATAACTCAGCAATATCATTCAATTGAGCTATCTGAGCCATTCATAACTGTTACATAATTCTCTTCTTTATTTTTTTCCCTTCCTCCCTCAATGTTTTAGGGGCAAAAGTTCATTAGTAATTAGGGTTTAACTTCTCTTTCTTTCATCAGGAATAGCCACCTCAATGTTGATGCTTTTGTCAATAATTTGGTAAATTATTACTTTCAATCTTTTGGAAACAAAAAGCATGGACTGCAAGCTTTGGCTTTTCTGAGATTCACCTAGCCCTAAGCCTCAGGAGGGTTACTTGACAAAGTCCAGTGTAACTTAGAACTGGTGCTGCCCATTGGCACTCTGGTCTAACTGAAGTCAAGAACCTTGACTATACTTTTCTGCGTGGCGTTAATACACCTGCAACAATCCTAAGGGGCTCATTTTCTCCTTAATACACCTAGTTGCCAATTTAAATCTCTGGCTAATGGCCCAGACACACACAGATGCTCTCCGGGGCATCAGGAATATATCCCAGAGGGGCTTCAAGTGAAAGTTAAAAATCAAAGGCCACATAATATGTATCTGACTGTTTTTCATAACATATCTAGTATATTAACCTAATGGAAAATCATTAGTATGAAGGAGGAATGGGGACAGCAACACAGTTGACTTTGAAACCTCTTCTAACCGTAACATTTGAGTTATTCATCTTTTTAACATAGCAGTGAAAATGTGCAATATCTAATTTGCATGAGCTTCTGTTGGACTTGGTAAAGCCAGAAAAGCTTTTTGGACTTTTTAAATCCAGAGCTCCCAATGCTCTGTGTAGGTAGTTCTGGCCCTTAGAAAGGTGTTCCCTTTCCGTATTCACTTTTGGAATCCAGGTATCTGATCTTGGAAGATGATGGACCGGACTGAGGAGGAGGTGCCCCTAGTCAACCTTGGAATTGAAAACATACCATGTATGGGAGTCATGAGGCAGACAGAACAACCGAGGGTGTTGATGGGTGTTGATGGGGCTGAGGCTGAGAAGCTGTGGATAAGAAAGACAGGGTCTCGTTCTGATTAGGTTTCTCTATTACCCACTGTGGTTCAGTGACACAATCTGCTTTAAAGGGGTAAACACGCGTGCACGCACACACACACACACACACACACACAGAGGGGAAGGGGAATTATTGAAGAAAAAAATGTTTTGCACTGAGTTTCTTCTCTAAATAGGGCAGAAGAGAAGTCTACAAAGGGGGGGAAGTATTTGTAATTACAACATAGCATAAACTCAAACTGCTAAAGAAGACACATTAATAATATGCCCGACTGGATAAATATACAAGAGCACTTTGCCATATGTAATTTTTTTTGCCTTTAAAACAGTGCCAAGAGGGCACTGCTCATCTACATGACAAGCTGTTTCCAATGATCATCTTCTCCTGCACATCATTTGCCTCGCCCAAAGCATTGTTTGGATTTTCACTTCTTTCAGTTACAAGTGTTTAAATTCAAACATGCCATACTAATTCTGAACACTGAAGATTTGCTATATTAAAAAAATATGGATGACTAAGGTCTGAGAGCAAACATATGTGTTTGATGCAGCAAATCATAATAAAACTGGTAGGTGGGCTCTTGAGAATGTAGACCCACACTGGAACGGAAACTCCACAGTTCTTAAAAACTTATTATAAGCCAGGCACTCTCCCATTTACTATTTCATTTAATAGTCACTATTTGCCAGTAAGAGAAGAATTTAATTTTCCATTTTGCAGGTGAAGAAATGGAAAGGCAGTGAGTTACGATAACAGAGCTAGTAAATGGCAATGATGGAATTCAAATCCTAATGTGTGCAGCTGAAAGGCAAATTATCTCTACAATAGTAGTCTGCAAGCATGAGGTAATTTGCTTAGGCAATTCTTAGCCTGGGTAGGAACCAAGGCACTGAAGTGTGCATGCACGTGCATGTGTGTGTGTGTGTGTATAAGAAAGGGAAATAGAGACAAAGAGACAAAGAGGTTGAGTGTGAAGGGAGGAAGCAGGTGCAGTAAGAAAGCAAAAGATAAAGAATGGGATGAGCCTATCAATGCTTTTTCTCTTCCTAAGAAGATGGAGAGGAAAAGAGGGAGAACCCATTAATTGCCAACGAAGAAAAGTATACTGTACATACACTTACTTGAGAATGATCAAAAAAGGAGGTTTTTGTTTTTAGATAAAATATGAAAAATTGGGTCACATTAGAAACCTATGTTTGATAGGTTTGTCAATAATTTGATAAATTACCACTTTCAATCTTTTGGAAACAAAAAGCATGGACTGCAAGAACTAAGGATATTCAGCTTAGAGAAGAAGACCCAGAGATGGGGCATGTTATCTGTCGTCTCATCCCGGAACAACCTTCCTATGGAAGAATATCAGACAAAGCATGAATAGTTTAAGGGAAGAAGGGAAAAAACTTGCAAAATGAGCAAACTGCAAGAAGACAAGCCACAACTTGGTACTAAGAACTCCTTCTAGAAAAATGTGATAAGCCGACTTAAGAGATAATGAGTTCCTTAACATTGGAGGTATTCACATAAGGGCCGAATGAGCTCAGGTAATAAATTTGCTTAAAGGGGATTTATGCATAAGGAATTGAACAAGATGATATCCAAGATCTCTTCCAACTCTCTGATTCTTATTAAGAAAATTCCATGATCTGATGCATTCTGTGGCTCACAGTGTGGTCCTGAGAAAATCATCTTGGATATTACCCTGGACCATTCGGAAGTAACATATCCTGGAAGTTCAGAGCAGCAGAGAAATGTTCCCACATGTTGGCAGCCCCGGGCACTGGAGGAGTCAGATGGCTCTAAGTCCCATCCACATTGTTTGGCTGCCCTGTACCTCTGCTTCCTGTTTCCTCACCTACTAAGTAAGGGTAATACATACTCAGATCAAAGACATCTCCATGGCTTAATTAGATACAATCTGTAAAACCCCTTGGCTAAGGTACCATATCATTATCTGTTAGTACAGTTTATAAAAACACAAGAATCATAAAACTTGTGAGGTTGAGGACTGAAGGGATAAACTCCCAATCAACTGAATCTAAGGTTTCGTGTGCTTAAAAAAATACTAAACTTGAAAGTCCCAGGGAGGATTTTAACTTTTCAGTTTTCTTACAAACTCAATTAGCTTGCTCAGAGAGATAGGACATAACTAATAACCAGATAAGGCTGGCCCAAATCTTAGAACAATTCTAACGAGTATGAAGATAAGAGTTCACTCTTTCAAGGGCCAAGTACCAAACCCCATTATGTACAAATACAATGAAAAAAGCAAAAATCCCATTCTCAAATTGGGGGTGGGGTAGACTTAGGTAAGACATGCATCATGCATGCCAATAATATGTCATCACTGTCATAAGGGAAATATAAACCAGTTGCTACAGTCAATTCTTTTAATTCTTTCATTTAACAAACTTTCATAGTGCTTCCTGTGAGCCAGACACCATTCTAAGTGCTTTTCATTTCATATAATCCTCAAAACAATCTAGGAGATAGGTACTATTACTGTCCCCATTTTACAAATATGATAACTGAGGACAGCAGCATTAAGAAATTATACAGGTCTTGTGGCTTACGAGCCACTGGAAGGGCAGAGAATGAGCCCTGGCTATCGGCGTCCAGAGCCCATGTTCTCATCCTCTTTGTTACCCTGCCTCTTCTGTCCAGACAAGGGAGAGTGAGTGATTCTTAACCCTAGGGGAAATGCAGGAAATAAATCAAGTGCTTTAGTAATAAGATCCGTATGAGATTTTGGCTGGTAGAAGGGGAATAAAATGGCACAAAAGAGAGAGGGAGAGAGTAGCAAAGAAAAGTTCTGATGAGAAGAATATAAAGGAGAAGGAATGGTGGTAGCACCGCCTGGTTGGAGACGAGGGTCCATGAAAAGAAGGAGTGGGAGATGAACTAAAAATAATTTTATGTTTGCAAAATTATAAGTGGTCTTCACTGGTATGTTGTAGGAAGTTAGAATTTATTTTTTAAGAACTGTTGGACACTGGAAGTGACTTTCAGAAGAGGGACCGGGGTGAGGATGGAATTTAGAATATCTCTTCTGGCAGCAGTATATAAGACAAATTGCTGGTGGTAGAAATTGAAAAAGACACGCCGGTAAAGAAGTTGCGATATTCTTTTTTTTTTTTTTTAAGATTTATTTATTTATTTGGGGGGGGCAGAGGGAGGGAATCTCAAGCAGACTCCCTGCTGAGCATGGAGCCCAAGGCAGGGCTGGATCCCATGACCCATGAGATCATGACCTGAACCGAAACCAAGAGTCTGACACCCGACTGAGCCACCCAGGCGCCCCAAGAAGTTGTGATACTTTTAGAAGAGGGACAGAAGGCCTGAAGAACAAGTGGGTGGAAATAAGATGGAAAGTAAGATATAGCAAAAGTAGAAATGACACCACGTGAACAAATAAATACAGAGATGATGGAAAGGTTCTGCTCCATCGGAGTCTGGATGAAAGGGTGGATGTTTAGTGTCCTCGATAAAAATGGGAGAAACAAAACAAGTAGGAGAGGGTTTGGAGGAGGTGGTGAGTTCTCATGGGGACATACTGAGCTTGAAGCACCGGTGGAACATTCAGGGAAAAGTGTCAACTGGTAGCTGGAATTTGGGAGGTTGGGGCAAGGGGAGGAGGTCTAACTCCATGGACCAACACTCTCTTACATCCCACCTACTGTTCAGGCCTTCAGTCCCTCTCACCTCATGAGATACCAAGGGACGCCTTTTATTTTGAAGACAGCAGCAATGTAATATATTGCTTTCTTGGCTTATTATCACATCATGGGTGAAACGAGTTCTTTTTAACCCTGCTATTTCTGAAACAAATACACGTCCCTTCTTTAAGGGTTTTCATGGAGGGAGAACTATATAGCACTTAGATAATGGAATTAGTCAGGTGATTCTGGTTTGAGCTCTTGCTTCATTATCCCTTCATTAAATTACCATTTCAAAGTCCACATCTCTTCATCTGTAAAATGGGTATGAATGCCATGAGATAACTCTGATGGTGTATATAAAGTGTCTGGCACCTAGTAGGCTCCTGATAAATGTACCTATATACAGAACATTTATTATGGGCCAGGCACTCTTAGGCAATCTTCACAACAACCCTATAGTAAAGGTATTATTAGGAGTCTCATTTCACAGATAAGGAAACTAAGTCATGGAGAGGTTAAGTAACTAGTCCAGGGTTACATTTCCTAAAATGTTATTTTAGGAGAAAATGTCAGTCTAGAATAAGTGGCCAAGATGAGTTAGTTACTTTGAAAAAAAGGAATGTGAAGGGTATAGACCGTGATTTGCAGGTGATCTTTGAACCAAGAGTTCATACAGATCCCATTCTGTTGGGTGGCAAAGGCAGGCACTAATAGCTGATAGAATCTCATTTTATTCTCAAATATTACTCTACAAAAAAACTGAGATAAAATCTGTAGTAGTAGTAGTCCTTGGACTAAATAGCATTTCTTCAGAAGTATTATGAGACTTTTGTAGGAACCAGCCTGTTCGAAGTTTGATGACACTTAAATTCACACATTCAGTCTTAGCTTTAGGTAATTTGGCAAGGAAATGTTCTTCATGGCCTAAATTAAGTGTCAACATTTCTGATTCTTTTTCATCCCTTGTCCAGTAGTCTTAAGCGGGTCTAGACATGAGAAAGACCTAGGCCTCGAGCTTTGAAGAGGCTTGGCTTCCCCATCATGCTGCTCCTGGAAAATGAAGCATAGCCCACTGATACACATATTCTTAAAAAATCACAACTCTAGGCACCATTAGAACAGGAAAAGGTAAAACTCACAAGAACTGACATATATCTAAGTCCTAAGGGCATTTGCCAAATAAACTACCATTTAGACTCACATGGAAAACCATAAATTATAGTGTTGTGAACACTATATAAGGAAATGAAATATAAGTTAAAGGCCAAATAGTTATGTCCTAGAGTGGAAAAAGTATTATTGTTCCTTGCAATAACTCAGATTATTAGAATGGAAAGAATTTTAAAAACCAAGTTTAGTTTTCAACATGTGCTCTCTTTATACTCACATAATTAGCTCAGTTTGGAGAAAGCAGAGCAGAAACTCATTTTCTGATTTCACTTAGTACCATATTTTGGGTGTCCCTTTCTTACAGTGATAGCAACTACAAAAGTTATGTTATATGAACATATTTTGCCTTTTAAAATGTGAAGAAAATATTTATAGCAAATGATATATTAGTCACCCCAATGATAGATTACTCATCCATATTTTTTATTCTATTTTGAAAGTGCCTTGACTGATTCAGTTTATTTTTCTTTCACTACTTTTTTTTTTAAAGAAAAAAATATTTTTGGAATTACATAACTCACATTTTTTCTAAAGAAAATAAAAATAATCCCTAAGTCAATTAACCTCCCTAGACCTTAGTTCTAACTATGAAATCTAATTATAAAAGGAAAGGAACTGGATTAAATCTTCTCTAACCCCCTTCTAGCTCTATGACTTTATTAACCCCTGACCTTTGGAAATAACCGAAGTGCCCAACAGCAGGAGAATGGTCATAGTCCATCCTTATGATAAAACGCATTCAGCCTGGAATAGAAATTTTATGACATGACATGAATAGGGTAAAGCATAGAACAGTCTATAATTATTTCCACACAATTATAATGATCTGTGTCTGTGTGTGTGTATATCCACACACTGCCCTATAGTCACACTAATAAAAAAAGAACACTTTTTAAAGAAAATGTTACAGGGCGCCTGGGTGGCTCAGTCGTTAAGCGTCTGCCTTCGGCTCAGGTCCTGATCCCAGGGTCCTGGGATTGAGCCCCATGTGGGGCTCCTTGCTCAGCGGGAAGTCTGCTTCTCCCTCTCCCACTCCCCCTGCTTGTGTTCCCTCTCTCGCTGTCTCTCTCTCTGTCAAATAAATAAATAAAAATCTTTAAAGAAAAAGTTACAAAATTATTCCAGTTGTTAGGGAAATAATAAAATTTTAATTTGTCTTTCTATTTTAAAAACTCTACTAATTGTCCATATTGAC
Source organism: Callorhinus ursinus (assembly GCF_003265705.2). Taxonomy (NCBI): domain Eukaryota; kingdom Metazoa; phylum Chordata; class Mammalia; order Carnivora; family Otariidae; genus Callorhinus; species Callorhinus ursinus. The sequence goes on from NW_027397064.1 coordinate 25,542,511, forward strand.
CTTATATGGTGATATTAGTAGACAAAATTATTTTGAAAAATCTATGTCTTTGTAATCTTTCATTCAAGCTGATTTTTTTCAACATGGACATGTATGCTATTAAAATATTAGCGATAAATGTAGGATAATTAACTGAATGTAGGACAGCTAATTGAATGCTGGATTAAGATAAATCAATCACTACTGGAATCAACAAATAATGTACAATTTAATATCTGTAAAGTCATACCTCTGTTTTCCAGGAAAATTGAAATAGAAATAATTCTTTCAGGAACTGAAATAATGTCTCCTCCCTCAGGTTGCTCAAACTTTCCCTACCCTAAACAACAAACACTATCTAACAATGTTACCAGAAGAGTCTGTCAGCCATCACTTTCTTCCACAAGCAGCATTATTTGAATAAATCTAAGTTATTTCATTGAAACCTTTAATTAATCACATGTAGGGATTTTTACCACATTAATTCAAGGGTCGGGAATAGATGGTTATAAATACCTAAAGAAATTTAAAGTATTTTCAACCAAAGTAGCCATGCCAACACCTCCTCAGAAAGAAGACTAAAATTAAAGTTATGTCAACAAGGGACAAGCTAGTCCTATCTTGGTATTAAAATGCAATAATTAATCTATTTTAATGGATCATTTCAATCATTCATGAAATTTGGAATGGCACAGAGCACAGCCCCAAATTCCAGACTTGTCAGCATTCATTAAACATTCCTGAACTCTGTGATTTGAGCACCTACAACACTGATCATGTCAAGAACTGGATGTCTCAATGAGGGAGATGTTTGTAAACATCTAAATCTAAATCTAGGGAGCAAGAAATAGTTTAACAGCAAGCAAATCCTACATCAATAATTTTATTTACTTCACTGAATCTAGTTTCTAATTTGACTCAGACTAATAATAATATTTTACAAACATTCAAACCTTCAATAAAAAGGTACTTGTAATGATAAAGCAGGAGAAGAGACTAAACAATTATTACAGATTATTTCAACTCTTTCTTTTTTTTTTTTAAATCTCACATGAATGACCTTTTTTTTTTTTAAAGATTTTATTTATTCATTTGACAGAGAGAGACAGCGAGAGAGGGAACACAAGCAGGGGGAGTGGGAGAGGGAGAAGCAGGCTTCCTGCTGAGCAAGGAGCCGGATGTGGGACTCGATCCCAGGACCCTGAGATGATGACCTGAGCCGAAGGCAGACGCTTAACAACTGAGCCACCCAGGCGCCGGTTTAAGAAAAAATGGTCTTGCAGTAGATGATGCCCTGTGAGGTAACTGGAGACTCTAAATCTAATCCTGGTTTTACCTATAATGTTTTTGGAATAATCCTGTTTTTACTCTCTGATCCCGTGCAACTGGATGCCAGTTTTCCCATATGTGAACCACGGGCATTGGTATTTTGGTACATACACTTTTAAGATTTTTCACTTTAAATGTATTATAAGTGCATCTCATAAAAATCCAAAAAGAAAGAATAGGTTAAAAGCTGTTTTCTCCTCAGAGAGAGACCAGAAAAAGAAAAACATTCTCAAGGTATCTAGGGGCTGGGGAAGTCAGACCTTACTTACAAGTGCATCATAAAGCACTAAAGGGATTCTTTGTTAAAAGGATGCCTTTTGTGAGACAATAAAAGTTAAGAAATGGTAGGAGGTTGCTTTTCATTATCTTCTATGAAATAAAACATAATGGTCCTAGTGTAACTTATCAGAACAAATTTTAAAAGACCACATTACTGAGTGAAGGGTAAGTTTACAGTTATAGAATAGCTGTATAAGGCCTTAGGATAAAAACCACTTTCTCCATCCTTTCACCAATCTCTCCCTGATTTTTCTCCTTCTATCATATATCAAATAACCATGATGACGTAGATGTTGAGAATATAGAGAGAAAAGACACATTGTGGCTTTCAAATTGCTTACGAGGTGTGTGCGTATGTGTGTGAGTGTGTGTGTGTGTGTGAGCACACACACGTGAGTGTACAGGGGGTTGATAGAAGAGCAGGCAAGTAAGCAGATAATTACACACAAGTTGAAAGAAGTTGGATTCCCAAAAGCCATTATGCAAAGGTGATTTACAGCTGAAGATCTTAAAACTAAGTGGAGAGAAGCAGTGTCAGAAAGTTTAAGTCATCTTTTTAAAAAATATTTATGTTTATTAAACCACACAACTAAGGACAAAACACTAGCAAAATACTAAATCAGTGACTTCATCTCATATTAATAATAATTTGTAATTAGCAATAATTAGCAAAACATTTGTGGAAGAGAACATCCAAAGTAAGAGGCACGGTGCGGTCTTCCAACTGGTTAGTGCTTCTCTGTTTTTTCGTTTTTGTTTTTGAGAGAGAGAGAAGAGAGAGTGAGAGCCCATTTCCGGGGGTGGGGGGCGGAGGGAGAGGAAAAGAGAGAATCTTAAGCAGGCTCCAGGACCAGCATGGAGCCCAAGGCAGGGCTCGATCTCAGGACCCTGACATCATGATCTGAGCCAAAATCAAGACTCGGGCACTTTACCAGCAAAGCCACCCAGGCGCCTCACTTCTCTGGTTTATTGACCAGGAATTAACATCTTCAGTCTCTTAGATCTCAGATCCTAGGGTCTATTGAGCTCTCAGAGATACAAAATAGCATGCATGCTTGCACAGGTTTTTGGTTACCTGTATATAACCTAATTGGAATAACAACTTTTTTTTTTTTTCCCCTCGAACCTCTGGCCCACTCTTTGGATTCCATGGCATTATCTCTTCCCATGTAGAGTTCATTACAAAGCCCCTGTGCTTTATACCTTTTCTTCAAGGATACCACTTGAGTGCAATTTTGGAGCCTGTTTTTGCTTCCTGTATTTTTCTTGGTCTTGTCCAATAAGCCCTCTTGAAAAATCTAACCATCTGCCATTGACTTTACTTCTCTTTTCTATATCCAAACACCAGTTTCCTCTTTTTTTAAATTTATTCTCAAAAAGAAAATTAGATTCAAAAGTCTAATGGTTGCCCAAAATTAAACAGAAGTAAAATTCACATGTTACCAGGATTTTCTATTAGGCAACTCAAGATGGGAGAGGCATCACGTGACAGTTTTGACAAGGGAGATGACTCATAAAATACAAAGAAACCCAAAGTGCTATCGAGACTCTGAGACTTTAAGGGCAACTGACCTAGCGAGAGAAGAGCAAGCAAGGTTTTCTGGCAGGTGGTATCTGGACTAGATTCTAAGACGGAAAACAACCAGAGGAAAAGGGACAATCCTGGGGAATAATGTGTAAGGGGACTGAAATGTAGGAGAATAAAAAAGATCAATGATCCAATAAGGAGGTTCAAAACAGTACAAAGTGGCAAAAGAAGAGGTTGGAAGACCAGAGGATCAGGCACCAAAGAATAAAACAACAAAAACATTAAACTAAGAGTCTATGAAGCTAAAAATCATAAGCAGGGGAATTATTTAAAGTGGTGATGTACAACTGAACTTTCTGCCATGATCCAGTATTGAAAGTATGTGAACTGGTGCTGTCCAACAGTGCTTTCTGGGCTGTCAAATATGGTAAACCACTGGCCAGATGTGGCTATGGAACACTTGAAATAACGCAACTGAGGAGTTCAATTTTAAATTTTATTTAATTTTAACTCATGGCATTTACATTCAAATTTAATAGCCACTTGAAGTTAATTTTGGACAGCATACATTTTTGGACAAATGCTTTATTTTTACTTTGAATGGTTTTCTAGCAACAATAATTAAGTTCATTTAGTAAACAAGTTTTCTGGAGTATTACAATGAGTTTTTTAATTTGTTTTTTCCTTTCTAGTAGAACTAGCATCTTTAAAGTTTCTACTTTTTTTTAAGATTTTATTTATTTATTTGACAGAGAGAGACAGCGAGAGAGAGAACACAAGCAGGGGGAGTGGGAGAGGGAGAAGCAGGCTTCCCACAGAGCAGGGAGCCCGATGCGGGGCTCGATCCCAGGACCCTGGGATCATGACCTGAGCCGAAGGCAGACGCTTAACGACTGAGCCACCCAGGCGCCCCTAAAGTTTCTACTTTTTAATCACCCATTTAAGCAATTCTACTTACCACAAGGAGTTAACAGGAAATTTGTTATTAATTAAAAAGTGAAAAAAGAAAAACAGTAAATAGAAAGGACAAAAAGAAGTTATTCCTTCACAGTTCACCCAGATCTCAGCTACTAAGAGAACTTTTTCTCCCCCAATCTAAGACACCTCAGTCACTCAATTTATTGCACTGCAATGATTTTCTAGGGCAAACCAACACTCCCATTATGAAACCAGTATCCACACCCAAAAGAACCAGTTTGTTCTTTCTCAAACCACCCATGTTGTCTTCTTCTGGATAGGTATAGCCTGACGTAAACTGTTGCTGAGAATAACATTAGTCACGTATTAGTAATTTCCATACATTATGATGGCCGATTTCTCGCATCTATTTTATGTATCTCTAACTTCATTAAAATTATAATTCCAGAATTCATTGAGGAAACTAGGCACAAACTAAACACACACGCTGAAATGTCACACTTGTACTCACGAGTAAAAACAGGCCACTATACAAACCCTGAGATATAATTTCCAAAAAGAAGAATTAGATGCTGAGTTGAGAAAACCTGGTCTACTTATGTGTATATCCAAGTATTTGTTTTTTTTATAAGGGTAGTTGAAATCATAGAATATCAATCTAGAAATGGGTCTTATTTGCTCATTGAGGCTACAGTTACTGGGAAAGCAGATTAAGGAGGATCTAAGGCCTGGATATACTCGTCACAGAGATGGGAGGGTTTCAGGTACTAAACAGAGGTTCCATTGAATGGTTAAATGTAATAATCCAAGATCTACCAAACATCCAGTGCAATCTTGTAGACATGAGAAGTAGGGTCCAGAAGCCCCAGGCAGTGAACATAAAAGAAATTTGGCAATGAATTTCAGTTATGTGACTGTCCTGCAAGGCAGAAATAAGGGACCCCGGAGGCAAGAGAGTCCAGGGAGTATCATCAGAGTGCTAGAGTAGAAACCAAGTCACAGGAATCAGATTAGAAAGCCAGATAGGTAAGCCAGACAACAAGATCAGTCTCTGCCTGGAGGACAGGATGATGTAATATTATGAAACAGAGGGATGACTTCAAGATGCTCCTCCATCTTCCAATTTAGACCAGGTTTGGTCTTAAACATTTGGGAAGGGAGAGATACTTGGGGAGTATCTGGAGGTCCCAGAGAGTTACAGAGAGAAGAAATTGCAGATGAATTAATGATAATAATAGCTAGCATCGGATGAGCACTTAGCAGGTGCCAGACACTGATCTAGGGCTTTCCACGTCTTATCTCACTTACTCATTACTTACCTCCCAGTACCTCTATCATTGTTATCATCCCCATTTTACATATGAGGAGACAAAGGCATAAGACATAAATAATTTACCCGAGATTACAGCCAATAGAGTGAAGCCATAATTTTTAAACACAAGCAGTTTGACTTTCTCGTTCTCTGAATCACTACATAGAATACTAGAAAACAGAAATGTCTTATGGAGGTAAAATGAATTTCACAAGTAGCAACAGTTTGATTTAAATTTGTTTGTCATTCCACTTTGTTCAATAATTATTTGTCAGATAACATTACCCTTAGCTATTCTAAGAACTTTACATACATTAAATCATGTAATCTTCCCAAAGGTCCTATGCGATAGGTATAAGTATTATCACTGCTTGACATGTGAGGAAACTAAGATATAGAGAGGTTCAATAACTTACCCAAAGCTACTCTGATGCTATACTCTTAGCCAGTATCCTCTATTGCTTTTCAGGTAGGTGGAGGGAGCAATGGATGCATGATACGCCTTTATGGGACTTTTGACATGCAGGTATAGCATGTGAGATTTGGAGCTCTACCCATATGAATTATTATTCTGATTGGAAGTAAACAAGATAGACCTTGGAGGAAATTTGTGATTCAAAATATCTTTCAGCATTCCCAAACTCCCACTTGCTTCATTATTCAAATTTAGTCACCCATCCATTTAGCCAATCTCAACCATTTCTCTCAATGGGCAGTGTGATCCCTGAGTTGTGAGTGAGTTCTAGTTACTGAATGATTTTGCAAGGACTATATTTTGGTTGCCATTACTCTCTATCTCTGTTTCCCTATTTCCTTTGCTTCGATATTATTTCTACCTCTTTTAGAAAGTTTCAATCAAGAGGCGCCTGGGTGGCTCAGTCAGTTAAGCAACTGGCTCTTGATTTCAGCTCAGGTCATGATCTCAGGGTCATGAGATCAAGCCCAGTGTCAAGCTCCATGCTGGGTGTGGAGTCTGCTTAAGAGTCTCTCTCTCTCTTCCTATCCTTCTGCCCCTTCCCCTACCTCTCTCTCTTTCCCCCTCTAAAAAAAAAGATGTTTCAATCAACAGAGGGTATAGTTGGAATGCATCCTTTCAAGTAATAGAGGTATAACTATACAGTCTTCGAATTGTTTGGGGGAGGTAATTTTCCTCTGGAAACTTTGTGTTACTTTCTCTGGATAATTTATATTCTTCCACAACTCCCAACAGAGAGATGAAGACTTTGCTAACAGGTGGTTTCTCACTGGGGAACCTCCTGTTCTTGGGAGTCAAGCCAAGCCCTTTATAATGATTCTACTTTATTAAATGGTATTGCTGGCATTTTAACAGCAGGGACTTCTGTCAGAGAGGAAAAACTGTACCTGTTTATTTGTATTATTATCCTAATGCTTAGGACACACTGATAATCAATAGCAGTCACACGGTGTGACCTTTTTAAATTTAACAATAAGACACATTTGCCGGTCCCAACAAAATCAAGAAAAAGCATGCCAGAAAGATGACTTCTTTTGTAGCTGCTATTCATCTGAATGGTTGAGATGGACACTGGCATATTGTGGAACATGGCTCATAACTTATTTTGGACCATCCTAACTCAAGAAGGAAGGGCAAACGTGGCAATGAAACTCAGGTCTCTATAGGACACAACCTGGCCTATCCTCTATCCCTACATCCATTCTTCATCCTCAGAACACTTCTCAGGCATCTTATCATTTTCAAAGAACTTTCATATGCTACATTGAGTTTGGTCTTCTTAACAATCCTATGATGTATACTGAGTGGATATTCTTGTCCTTCGTAATGGATGAGGAATTTAATGCTTGGAGAGAATAAGTTAAATGCTTGAGTCACAGAATTCGTAAGTAGGAAAGTGGGAGTTGAAGCACTCATATTTTGATCCTGAATTCAGCACTCTTTTCAGTATGCCCTAGTAGCCCACTCATGCAAAAAATCGAAACTGAAAGAATTTTTGTAGGCCTCATTACTTTGTTGTATTACATCATTCTTGCTTCCAAAATTGGGTGATGATATAGGGGCTCTCTAGTGCACATATGCAGTCTTTTCCTAGCTGTTGGTTCACAGCTCGCTAGCTGAGATATTGAGGTTAACAGGTGCCTCTCGAGACTAGCTAGGGGGTAATTTCAAAAGATCTTACAAGACCCAGTGAAGTGCAAAACAGATGTGACAGTACCCATGTGAAAGCCATTCTGGGCAGCTGCTATAAACCCCATTTACCCTTTCCAAGATTCATTCTCTTTGAGACTCAGTGTCTTAATCTGTAAAACCAATAAAGTAAGAACCACCACTTCAAAACAGGTTGTAATGATTCAACGAAGTAATGCATGTGTGAAATACACTTTTATATGACAAAGTGCTAAATAAATATTGTGATTAAGATGGTCACCTACCGATAGAGATAGGGTTCTTGTTAAAATGATCCATCTGCTTTCTTCTTTGATCCATGTAGGGTGTGTATGAATGTTGGGGGGGGGCTACCAATTTTCTTTTGAAATTTCTACAATGTGACCATTTTTCCACTCCAAACATTAATTTCCTTTAGTAAAACAAAGTCCCTCACAATCGTGCCATTCTTCAATTTTTTGAGCATGAGATTATAACTCCTAGGCTACACTGGAAGGTCTTATACACTCTCAATTCCTTCGGTCAAAGTGGGAAAATCTACCATTGAGCATCTCACATGAGCCCTACCACTTAGAAGAGGCCAGCTAAAAAGTACTCAGAGGCATGAGATTGACGTGCTATCTGGGAGTTTGAGTGATGGTTGTTTCTTACTGCTGCCTTAGATTAAAGAGGCACTGGTTTTAACCTTGATGCTAAGGAGCTGACAACAAATGAGGGTAAACTAACCTAATAAGATCATTATGAGAATTAAGTGAAATGGTATAGGTTTAGTGCTTAATAATATACGGGGCACTTAGGAAACCCAAGTAACTATTCACAGGAATGGTGTAATAGTAGTAGCAGTTGGAGTGGTAGTACTCACAAGGATCATGTAGATCAGTCAAGTTCAGAGCCAGGTGAATGATTAAGCAGTAAGACTAAGAATCCAGTTATTCCGAATCACAACTGAGCCATCCATTCTTCAGGCTCTGGATTTCTAAGTGGATCTTCTAAACATTACCAGAAGTTTTCTTTAAACTATTTATATGTCAGGGTCATCCAGCCCTAAGTATATTAGGGATATGAAGCAGGATTTTTATTTTGCTCTATATCTTATAGAAGTATATAGCACTGATAATTTTTGCACTATGCCAAGAAATCTTCCTAAAGATGCAACTATATTTCAATCATTTGGAAATCATGATAAGGAATAGTGAATATGGAACAAGAGTAAACAAATTTGCCCTTCCTTTGGTTACCGTAAGTACAGACCTGCATTGACATCACTGAGCAAAGAGCTTGAGCAATTTCAAAGACAACTTGTTAACCCATTATACTCTAATGTACCTTTAAAATGCTATAGTCAACAAGGACGAAGTGCCAGAGATAATGCAGAATAATTTCATAAAAGTAAAAATATTACCTAAGTAACCTAATCTAAACATTCCTTTCAATCACAAAAATATAGAAATCTATTAAGGAAATTATATCAAGAAATGAAGGATGAACACATAAATATCCTGAACTCAAAACCATATGAAAGAAAACAAACATAATTTTATAGGAGAAAGCTGATTCTAATTTTTAAGATTATGAAATAAAATTGTGACTTTACTACTAATTACCTGTGTGACCTCGACAAATTATTTAATATCTCCTTCACCTCAGTTTCCTCACTTATAAGATTAATAGTAGTACCTATTAAGGAGGTTCTTCTACACACACACACACACACACACATACACACATGCACACACACACACCCCACACGCACACACACGAAGAGTACAGGGCACATACATAAATATTACCTATGATCACATATTTACATATTATATGCTACTACATATTATATCTTGCATACTTTAAAACAGACTTTTACTTGCCACATATGGAATTTATTAAGCTATCCAGCTCTCACTGAACATATTAATGATTTTCTAACATACTACTTTTTGATGAACACAATCCTGCCTCAAACCATGAAGGAGAATGAATATAGTATTCCTTTATTCTGATGTTAGGATTGACCTTTTTCACTTACTAGTGGCTGAGCTAATTGCATTAAACTTGCCCTCCATTTTTTGATGACAGTAGAACGGTGATTATATGTAGTCTATACGTCTGTGTATTGCTACTAAAGCCCACAAGATAATTACTCATGAACAACACTGCTTTCCATGATATGACACTCCATCTAAGTAAACACAGAACATGGGAGTCTTTGGTTGGGAAAAAAAATTTATTGATATAAAAAAGAAATCTAAATAAGAAATTTGGTTTACTAAGAGAATGTATGGAATCTTTATCTGAAAGACTTTCAATGTAAGATGGGCACATAAATGTTTGGGATGATTTGGGTTATTCTTTTGGAAAACAAATACAATCAGTAACAGTCATAGGTTTTTATATGTAGTCCTAACCCTCTGCTAGCCCATCTTAAATTGTTATGTTGCATAACATGTTGTTTATTAAAACTGTACATTCTAATCTTAAAATATTTTTATATTAAGTGATCACAGTCTGACATTTTATTTCTTAGGGGGATAGAGTTTTTTAATATATGAAATCTGACTAATATAGGATTGAATGTGCCAAGCAAAGTGCCAAATTATTACTACCATGGCCAGCTTGTCATTAATCTCTTAAACAAAAGCATAAGTACAAGATGGATAATGGCTGATTATGCATCATTAAAACAGAGAAATTTGCGGGGGTTCAGATAATTCACTAAAGAAACAAAAACATCTCTATAATTATATTGCCATTCTTAGACGTAATAACAGAGTATAAAACACAAAGGCCATAAGGCACACTTCCACTGTCTGAAACATGTTTTTACATAAGCTACAGAATTCATTTTTTGGCTCTTCTATATTCGAAATATAGATGAGCAGAAGAAAACATTGAAAGGAACAAAGAAAACAACAAAAATATGAGGAATAAGAATATGAGGGAAAAATTAAAGATCGGGGCTAAATATTCTCAAGATCTTTTATAGTGGAGAGGAAAAAAATGGATAGACATAAATTATTATTTGTATACATGAAAAAGATCAATAGTATTTGCAAAGAGAATGGTGACCAACCAAGTGTATCCCCTTTGATTACAAAACAAAAGAATGCTTAAGGCTGCAGCAAAGGGTTTAGGTAGGATATTAAAAGTACTCCCCCCTGCCTCCCTCCACATTTCAACTTACATAGAAAATCTTGGCTGGTACCAAGGTGTGTCTGCAGGCTAACTGAAGGGAAGGAGGAACATCATGACAAATGAGACTGTGTACTACAGGCACCAAACAAATTGCTATCAAGAATACTAAAATTTGGATCAATTCTTTAATATGGTTTTATTCTAATCCAACTGATGATGTTTCATTATAAAGATGTACTTTATCAGAAATGTCATTATCAGAGGCAGAAAGAAAATGGGTGCCCAAGGATATGTCTCAGGATATCATAAAGGGTTACTAAAATACTATGATTTTTTTCTAGGTATGTGAGAAAATTCAAAATCTATAAGAAGGTCCTCAGACTAAAGGAAGGAAACTGATCTTTTCTCAAAAAAGGAGAGGAGAGTTCCTGATAGAACACCTTTCTTGAAAGAAGGATGTGCCATGAGATTAGATGAAAGTGGGTTTTATCTACTTGAAGAACCTGGGGAAACCAAATAGCTCCTAGAAATAGGTCTTTAGTATTTGCATATAGATCAACCCTCCCCCTACTCTGTTTGCTTCTAGAGATCACAGGTCCACCCCTAGAGGAGAGAGATACCTAGACTGCCACTTCATACTCTTTCCTATTCCTAACCTCAAAGAAATGATCAAGTTTACTCTCAAGCCTATAGACCTATTTTGATTTCAAAATGTTCTTTTGCGTCCTCAAGTACTTCCACATGAACTCAGAGCTGCATTCCATTAACAATCGATATGGTTTTTCTATATAAAATGAGAGAGAGAAGATTGAAAAGGTGATGCTAGGCTGAGTGAGGTACACTTCTCTAAAATTCTGTTCTAAAATAGTGTGTGGTCAAGTAACAAGGGTAACTGCTGACTAATATCAGGTTCTTTTTGAGAGTAGAGAAAGGATTCGATTGCAAGAAAAAAAGCTGGTACCAAAAGATAAAGTCCTTACTGAGCCCCAAAAAATAGAGTTAGAATTGCAAAAGATTCTCAGGAAAAAAAAAAAAAAAAAGATGCTGCAGGCAGAGCTATTCTTAGCCTTCTACAGCTGTGCCTACATACACCCAGCAGCAAGTTTGTTGAAGATCTGTGTTAAACACTCCATCCTTGCTTAGCATGTGTATTCGTCACAGTCCAATTAGAAAAGTGGGGCTCTGATGAGGGGATCCTTTACAGAGATGTGGATAAAGTTAAGGAAATCAACCAGGGATGTTGCAGCAACTAGGACCTAGAAAAGCAGGAAGCTGTTACCATCTCTGGTGCTTGGGAGCAAGCAGAGAGAACAGTATAACCACACTCCACAAAACCTAGAGCCATCAAAGGGGGCCTGCCCTATCTACCAGAGAGATACAAGTCTCTTGGGAATTATAGCAGCAATTGCGAAGTGGGAGAGAGCTTTCTTCTTCTCCCACCTGCAGATTGCCTATCTTGCTTCCCATTGGCTGAATCCCACAGGAAGCCAGAGATAACAGGAACTTGGGTGGGGCAGCTCCTGAGATTCACACTCACTCCCCTCCAGGGCTGAGATGGGCAGACAGTGAGAATGAAGAGTAAGTGAAGAATCTTTTACAAATTTTGTTTTGCCTTTAAGATGGCCCAACTTCATTTTAAAGAAGCTTCAGTATCAAGGGCATATATTATGGCAGCATCCGTGAACAAGTAACTCAAATGTTTAGATTCAAATTATGTGGATTTGGATTATATCCCTCAGGTTACCAGTCCAATGGATACTGTATTACATACTCAGCAAAAGAAATAAAAGATAAAACTCAGACTTGCTAATAGTTTTGAAAAAAAGAAAACTCACAAAAGAACTTTGAAATTCTAATAATTATACCCATTATATAGTAGCCTATAGTTTGCAACACCATTCAAAAAATTTTTATATGCTCTGCCATACGGTCCACCTCAATAAACTACATTGAGGTGATTTGTATTAGATTCTGACTCTTAAAATTATTTTAAATGAATTAAAAAAATCATAGAGCAATAGGACTTTCTAATTAGCTGTAGCCCTTAATTAAATAAGGCATTCACTATTTACAAGATGCTTTTGGGTGATATGTGGGATACTGCAGTGTAAGACATAATCATCTTCATTACAGATGTTCTGAGGGACATATGAATATACTTGAGCAAAGGCAAATAACGAAAAGTTTTAGATATTCAAGTACTAAGTGATATAGTAAAAATATGTGGTCTCTATTGTAGCATAGGAAGTAAACGTTAGAAATTCCATTTATAATTTTTTTCCTAAGGGGGAAAATGAAACTAAATGTCACTAATGTTTAATATGTAAATTGAGGCTGGAGCTATCACTTTGTCTAGATGTCAAATGCCACACGTTCCCACAACTAAATGAGATATCCAGCAGATGACAGCATGGTCCCTAATGAAAGGAGTAAGAGAAGTTCCACTTGTTCATTTTTCTTGGCTTATGACAATGGATAGCAACATATCTTTTTAGATAAAGACAATGGAAGTCTACACAAATCTGACAAGAAGTCAGTCAAATAAATTGGAAATCAAGATTATTTATAATACAGACATATCTGATATAATTAATGATGAAACTCACTTAAATTACATTTTTCTTGAAATGTTAATAAAGCCATTTTGATTTGCAAGGGAAAAATGATATTTTATTCCATGCTTAACTCACCCTTTTTATTTTCTATTTTTATATTTAAAATTATGTAACATAGTTCTAATCTATAGAACTTTTTAAGATATAGTAAACAAATTAATATGCATTAGGCAGTATGTTCATAGGAAAAAATCAAAGGATTTTGAGATCACTGGTAGAGACTGTGAAGAGGTGGGACTTGGAATGAAAACATAGGACTTGGTTATATAGAGAGACGAGGGAAGGACATTTTCTGAGCATCTGGTTTTCTTCATCAGTCCTTCTCAAAAGTATTTCTGTACTTCTGGAATAAAGAGCATGACCACTTTTCCTTCCTAAATGTTTGTGCCTGTTGGGCCTGAAATAATTTTCTGACCCTACTGTTCCTTCTTTCATTAAAAAAAATATATATATATGCTAAGTGCCTACTATGATCCAGCCAATGTACTAGGTGATACAGTAGTAAATAAGACTCGTGGAATTTATAGTCCATTGATTGGGGTTCCAGTTGTCTCTTTAAGCCAAGGTGCTGAACTTGGGTAACTCTGTATCTAATCCCCAAAACAAAATCAGATACTAAATCAGAGTAGACCTTGGAAATAGGTTTAAGACTTACTCTAGTTAGTTGTGGGACTCTAATAGCGACATTATGAAAGTGGGCTTTGGTGCCCCCACATCTCTGTAGTTCAAAAACTACATACCAGTGGTATGTAGTGGCTACCACATTTTTCAGAAAGGCCAGTGTAATGGACTGAATGGTGGTCCCAAAAGATAAATCCACTCCCTAATCCTTGGAACCTGTGGATGTTACCATATTTTAAAAAAAGGATTTTTGAAGATGTAAGTTAGAGATCTTGAGATAAAGAGATCATCATGTATGATCCAGATGGACCCTAAATCCAATGACAAGTATCCTTCTAAGAGACACACCTGGGAGATTTGAGAGACAAAAGAGAAGGCCTTGTAAAATGGAGGCAAAGACTGAAGTGATGTAGCCCGAGGCAAGGAACACCAACAGCCAATAGAAGCTGAACAGAGGCATGGAAGAGAATCTCCCCTAGAGCTTACGGATTTTGATTTAATAATTCTAGCCTCCAGAATGGTGAGAAAATAAATTTCTGTTGCACCAAGTCTGCAGTGATTTGTTACAGCAACCACAATAAATTAATAGAACCAGTTAAGATTCTGGAGTATGTGATCCAGAGATGTTGTTCTATTAATCCCTGGGAAATAGTAAATGTAGGCATTAGTAAGAATTCTTGTTTGGAAGGCATGCAAGAGGATGGTTTGCACTCTCCAAGCTAGGGTACGGAATATCGTCCACTGTATTCTGAGTGATCAAGACATAGCTGGTACTCTTGTTTCTTACTTGGAAGCACTGACAGTACAAGTCTCTCAAACTTAAGAGGATCAGTAACAACTCTCTTAAGAGTTGTTAAGTGATGGTTGGGAGTTAGCAAAATCACTAAGGATAGTATAAAGAGTCACATAGTATCAAGAGTCACATGGCTGTCCTCTCCAACAGCAATTGAGAGTGTCCCTTGAGACTCTCTAGACTAAATGGTATTGCTTCTTTTGTTAACCACTCGAATTCTTAGCAAGAATTTCTTCAAATAAGAGAGTTACTAAGATGCTAGCAAAGGAGATTTCTGGAGCTTGAGGTTATATACCGTGCTATATTTTAACTGTAGTAAAGCTGAAAAGTTGGAATGCTGAACTCAAAGAGACCTACATGACACAGACAGTTTACAGGGACATGGTTACCAAATTATATTGGTGGGCTAGTATTTTGTAGTTCTACAGATAAGGCCACTTGCCTTATGATCAAACTTGAAGGCTTGTGAGCTACTCAAAAGCCACATTTGAATGTCACTTGGAGCTGGATACAAGGAATGTCTTCATCTAGGCACTGAGAAAGGTCAGAGTCTCGGGGTGCCTGGGTGGCTTAGTCGTTAAGCATCTGCCTTCGGCTCAGGTCATGCTCCTAGGGTCCTGGGATCGAGCCCCGCATCAGGCTCCCTGCTCGGCGGGAGGCCTGCTTCTCCCTCTCCCACTCCCCCTGCTTGTGTTCCCTCTCTCGCTGTGTCTCTCTCTGTCAAATAAATAAATAAAATCTTTAAAAAAAAAAAAAAAGGTCAGAGTCTCAGGTCCATGTAGAAGCCAGGCAGCTACTCTGGTGTCCCATTGCATTCCTCCAGTTATTTACCTAAACATTCGTTCCACAAAGGGAAAGCCAGATGTTACCAGTGGTGAGCTGGAACTTTGCCATAGAAAAGCACTGTTGGCCTTAGAGGACTTAACTAATTTTAAAATACCTAGAGTATCTCTATAGGTAGGATCTGGGTAATTACCTGCTATCCAAATGACACTGTCAAACCTTTTAAGTCTTTGAAAATGAATATAGCTCTTTGTATTTGAACTTGGCGTGGACTAATTAAAATCTCAGTAGAAGGCCACGGGCTTCAAAATCTGCAGAATTTACAGAGAGTAGCAGGAACGTTTGAGGTGGCAGACTGGCTCACTCCATGATTGGCTCCACAGAGAAAAAAAGCAATTCCCATGATCTGAGAACACCAAGTCTTTACTCAAAATGGGGTGAAGAGATAAAACAGTTGGAACCGCCCATTTTAATAAATGATTTTAGATGCTTTTGTTGTGACTATAAAATTCTTTCCCTTGGTTAGTTCATGTTTAGGTAGTTCTACATCAAGAACTCTCTACCACAGTAAAATTAAAATGTTTCATTTTTATTCATTAAATATCCAAGATTTCCAAAACAATTTAATGTAGCATCTCTATTTTTTAAAAAACCGAGATGGGTGGTCGTTCCAAGAAGGGTAAATATGTCTAAGCTATCCTTGAAGCCTTTCTCTTTCAACAAAAATAAAATATAAAATATACAATGTAACATTAAAGCTAAATCAAAGGAAAAAAAATCCAAGGCATACCCCTGGACACAACTACAGTCAAACTGTTGACTATAGGCCTACATAAATCTAAAAAAACCAGCTATCGAATGCCAGGACCATATTCACCAATCTACCAATGTTTCCTTTACTACTGTATTTGACATTTGTTAGTCAACGGAAAGAACTATGGTCAATAAAAAGTGAGAAACTATATGAAAAGTTACACTTTTCTTAAATAATTTTACTTTTTCTAAAAACACATCAACCTTATAACCATATTATGATATTAAATTGAACAATTTTTTTCATTTTTAAAAAATTTATTTATTTGAGAGAAAGAGCACATGTGCAAGTGAGGTGGGGGAGGGGTAAGGGGCGAGGGCAAGAATCACAAGCGGACTCTCTGCGGAGCACAGGCTCATCTCATGACCCTGAGATCGTGACCTAAGCCAAAATCAAGAGTCCGATGCTCAACCAATTGGACCACCCCAGAACCCCCGAACAATTTTAAAGTTATCCCCCAAATCCAAATATTCTCCAATATTTGGTTGTTTAGCCTCTTGCAGATGAGTTGTTATGGAACACTGAATATTTTATGGAATTCTATAATGGACAGGAAAGCACAGGTACTTGGGTTTTGATTGTCAAAAACATGTAGCTTTTAGTTCATTTATTTTATGGTATATTTTATGATCTGTAGACAAAAAAAAAAAGACCTGCTATGTTTCCTTGTTGAGTTTAAACTTACATATTATTAAAACATGCTGCTTCATAATACCTCAATGCAAAATTGCAATTATGAGTAATTATCTTGGAAAATGTGGGTGCTTGAGTGGTTTGCCAATGCCTCTAATTATTATTCCCAAGTTTACTCCTGCTGGTAGAACATGATTTTCTACATCATATTTAAAAAGCCATCATAGTTAAGATGTTACATAAAAAATGACGTCTTACTCTCTTAATGCAGACGATGTGCCTAGCAGGATCTTGTGTTCTGAGTGATTTTGCTTTTTGCTTAAGAAATCCGAACACCAGTTTTTGTCTTGGCCCCACCCACATTTTTGGCTACATGTTTTAAATGTGTTGCAATTTCTGCTGAAAAATTTGTGCCACATAGCTTTCGGGTTTTAAGAAAATGCAAACAGTGAAACCACTCTGTCAATCTATTCTGAACAGTGACTATGACACAGTCTTTATTTTCATGTGATATTCTCTACTATCATTGCCTAAGCAGACTTACATTGCGCATCTCATAGTCACTTTTTTAAATGTGATCATAAACATCGCTCCTGAGACCATAAAGACAACAATGATATTAGTATCCCTACTGCCATTAGATGTGTTAGAATGGGATTGTGCTGGGGCACCTGGGTGGCTCAGTCGTTAAGCGTCTGCCTTCAGCTCAGGTCATGATCCCAGGGTCCTGGGATCGAGTCCTGCATCGGGCTCCCTGCTCAGCGGGAGGCCTGCTTCTCCCTCTCCCACTCCCCCTGCTTGTGTTCCTGCTCTCTCTGTCTCTCTCTCTCTCTGTCAAATAAATAAATAAATAAAATCTTTAAAAAAAAGAATGGGATTGTGCTTTTATTAGTAATTTTTAAAATTTCTTAAATATGGGAGCCATTTTTAAGTAAGCTAACTAGATATTATGTGACTAGGTATCACAATCTAAATATCCTTAGATTACAAACCCAAATCTGAATGATACAGAAATGTTATTTTCTAAATCCAAAGGTTTCAAAACTAAATAGTTCCTGGGAGATTTACTGACTACAGAATCAGGCAAAAACAATGTTATATTCAAACTAAAATGATGAACCCATGTCTTCAAGGTAAAGCTGAATCCATTCATCATCACATTATCTTGACTTATGCTTTTTTAAATGTAACATTCCACACATTTTTTTGAAAGTGTGGAATTTTACAAAATGTTTTAAAATTTAAATACACACTATTTTGAAAATTGCTCCCAATCAAAAAAAATTAATACAGAAACCAAGTGGGTTTTTTTTCACATTTCTTCAAAGAATATTTCAATAGTAAGCTAAGTCTCAATGATGACTCAGTTTGTAAAACAGTTATTATAGGGGTGCCTGGGAGGCTCAGTCGTTAAGCGCCTGCCTTCGGCTCAGGTCATGGTCCCAGGGTCCTGGGATAGAGCCCCGCATCAGGCTCCCTGCTCAGCAGGAAGCCTGCTTCTCCCTCTCCCACTCCCCCTGCTTGTGTTCCCTCTCTCGCTGTGTCTATCAAATAAATAAATTAAATATTTTAAAAAGAAAAAAAGAAAAACAGTTATTATAATTAAATTCCAAGTTAAATAAATAACTCACATACCCCTCCAGAAGTTACTAAATGGGATTTGAATTATACTTTAATTTCTACTTTCCCCTAACAATTTTAAAGTAATTTTGTGAAGCTGCAACCAAAAACTTATCAAAACCTTGATTCAAAGTATCAACCCAGTTCAAGTTCTAATTTTAGACCAATAGCTTTGATACCCCACACAAAATACTGACCAGCTGGATTTAATTGGAATGTATGTTAATATTTGACCTGACAGCCCTATATAGATGTAACCCAAGACTTTTAATTACAAGATACTAATTAGTATTGCAAAAACACTCACTATATATTATTTAGGCATAAATTATTAATTTTTTTATTCATTGAGACTGAACAACATAATTAATCCTTGAGCAAAGATAAGAAATACTAAATGGGATACACATATAAATTTAATATTTTAGTCCCCAGGAAAGACTTAAGGTAGGAGGTCCTAATTTCCGGCACTGACTTGAGACAGATAGCCTAAACTTCTGATTACTTTGCTGGTTTTAATGATTAATTATTTGGTAAATCATTTATTGCCATTAAACTAAGTTAACCTAAGCAAAACAACATAAATTTCAAGCATATTAGGATCTTTGCAGACCTTATAAATGCTAATATCATTGTCACTTAAATAAAATATTTAATTATTATACAAACGATATTGTTACAATAATGCTTCCTCAGTGGTTTATTCTTAAAACTCAATTTGCTTGGAGGTCTGTTGAGCATAAAGAATTCAAAGTCATGCCAAATGTGTAAAGTCGGACCCATAGCAGGGTCCTTCAATAGCTGAGAATTTTAGCTCACCTCTCTCCTAGTAGCAGTTAAACATTCTTATTTTCCAATAGCGATGTTTAACATTTTAGAAAGCATTAAGAGTCTTCATTTTTTTTGAAAAATCACTAAATATTGAGCGCCAGTGCTGTGCTTGACACTGTGCGACCATTTTCACAAAGGCTCTCTATCACAGTTAATTCTCATAAGAACCCTTTGAAAAAGGAACTATCTAGGGTGAAGAAACTGAGGCTCAGAGCCTTTAGTTTACCCAGGGCTGGGTGGAAAAATGAAACAAGTGCTCTTTGGGAGTAGATGGTGAACAGATTAGAAGCACAGATCAAGAAGCATGATAAAATTACTTGGTATACCAAAGTATTTGACTGAAGTTAGCTCCCTGGATGGAAATTCAATGTAATAGAGGAGCACCCACTTAATCTAAGCAATCAGTAGCAAAAGCTAAATACAACCATAAACCAGCATTGCTTAGTTCAACAAATAATTACTAAGTGTTTAGTATATGGCAGGCACTCTGCTAGTTACTGGGTCTACAAAGGTGAATATGATAGTTCCTTGCCTCAAGAAGCATAAATATCCAGTAGGAGAGAAATACAAAAACTGATTTGGTTTTGAAAGATGAAAAGCAGTTAGTCATGGAGAAAAAAAAAAAACTACTATGGGAAAAATATAGTAAGTAATATGTAGAGAACTACAGTAGTTTGGCAGTTCTAAGGGTGGCCGAAAATATAGGCAGGGAGTGACTGACAATAAGACTGAAGAGATAGGGAATTGAGAGATTTGCATGGCTTCAGAGGCTATGTTAAAAAGACAATGGATTCAGTATGTTATTTTTTTATTTCCTTATTTTTTATTTTTTAAATTTTATTATGTTATGTTAATCACCATACATTACATCATTAGTTTTCGATGTAGTGTTCCATGATTCATTGGATGGAGTCAGGATTTTGAAGAGAAATCTAGTTAGATACTCAGTTTAGAAAGATCACTCTAGTTCATATAAAGACTGAATTTAATAGGAAAAGATTGGAGGCAGGGAAATTAATTGCTCTATTATAGATGAAAGGTAGAAAACCAATCCAGTTAGAGTAAAGATGAAAAGGAGGAAAAATTGAAAGAAATATATGTTTAGGAAATATTTTTAGAAGTCTAGGATGACCTTTGGTTTCTGAACAATCCCGTTACCTGTAACAGGGACTCTAAGAACAATGTCGCTTGGATGTTGAAATAAGTTTCATTATGAACATACTGAGTTTCAGGTGCCCACAGAACCCAGTGGAGCCACCAAGGGGTATATGAACCTGACTCTCAAAAGAAGAAACCCGGGCTCCTGGGTGGCTCAGTTGGTTAAGCGACTGCCTTCAGCTCAGGTCATGATCCTGGAGTCCCGGGATCGAGTCCCGCATCGGGCTCCCTGCTCAGCAGGGAGTCTGCTTCTCCCTCTGACCCTCCCCCCTCTCATGCTCTCTCTCTCTTCTATCTCATTCTCTCTCTCAAATAAATAAATAAAATCTTTAAAAAAAAAAAAAAAAGAAGAAGAAGAAACCCAAGCTGGAGACGTAGATTAGAGAGTTGTGAGAATACAGGGGGTTGTTAAAGCTCTGAAAATGGAACAGATCAACCAGCAAGAGTGTGTATAGAAAAAGAGTCATGGTTCCAAACAAAACACTGGGTTGGCAGGAAGGGGTGGGAGGTAGGTGCTAAAATTTAAGCTGGTAATTAATTTGCTAATCAAACCCCTTATTATTTTAGGCATTACCTTTGATCTGATCTTTAGCTGTTTGGACACTATAGAAATTGTTCACTAGCCCATATAAACTTTATGGTAATATAAAAGACAAAATTATTGATCACTATGTCATAAAAAATATGTATAAGGCCCCCATACCCCAAAATCTTACAGTTTAAAGTTCTTTTACTCCCTCACTTTCACAGTTTGTGTAAAACCCAAATATAGGTCAATATATTTCCCATTTTTTCCCTCATTGACATTTGATTTCTTCATTACAGAATCATGATGTCCAAGTAACAGTGACATTAACTATTAGGATTAGGTCAGTTCAAATGGACATATACCTGTATGACTTATGTGTAGCCCTTTAGACCTTTTCTGAAGTACTTAGATTTGAATCAAAAATAAAACAAAAACAATTTCTTTGTGAAAATCCTTGGATTTGAAAACTTTCATGGGTTTTTGTCCTCTGGTTTACAAAGAAAATCCTGACCAAGCTCATGCTTATTCTTTGTATTTTGTTCTCTTGTGGCACTGGCTGTTGCACTGTATGCAAAGACTTCTGTTTTGATTCATAAAACCAGATAAATTGAAATGCAACTCATGCCAGCACTGTGGTTCAATTTACAGTCCTCCTATGGTACTGATGTAGTGACTTCCTCTATTCTGGGCAGTTATCTTGTGATTTGGATTCAGTCCCAGCAGAAGTGAAGGTCTGTTCCTCAATGAGTTCAACTGCCCAGAGTACTAGACCATCCATGGGATGTATCCAGTTAGTTTCTTGTAAATCACTTCCCTCCCAGCCTTTCTGTTCATCATCCGTGACTTGTGCTTAGTAGAAAATTTCCCCAAACCCTTCTCTTACTCTGATTGCACTGGGCATTGTCTGAGAGAAATGGCTCTCATTATCCTCCTTTGATAATTTACATTTTAATTCTAGTTCCACAACAGCTGGCCTCTGCTTTGAAAACTAGTACAATAAATCCTTTGGGCACACCTCCTCCTCCCTTCCATCCTTTCCAAAGCATCTTATCTTCCAGGGGACTTATATCTGAAGCAGAAGCCATTCTCAGAGAATTTAAATGGATATTTATAGATAATCTAGAATTAACAGGAAATTTAGAGGAGTTATGACAACTATTCCTTTCATAATAAGTTTGATGGATTAAGACTTACTACACAAAGAAATAAAACAGATACCATATATATTGGTGAATAAACATTTTTATTGTCTTTCTGTTGCAAAATAACTTTTTCAAAAACAATTCTTTTTTTTTTAATGCACACCAGCTATAGGAGGGCAAATATCTGCCAAAGTGTGTAGAGTTACATCCATCTTTTCCTAAAGCCTTGTCTCAGTCTCATCTTTCCAACAGCTCCCATTATTCACACCACTCATTTTAACAAATAACCATACTATGACTTGGTTCCTATTAAAGCCAACACATACACATTTCCTCCTCCAAGTACTTTTAAACAGGTAAAATAAGGATGTGATAGGTGTTCATTTATAGCTTGTTTAGTTATCCAAAGGATGGGACATGGTTGCCTTTCCCTACTCTGTAAGTTCCTGGAGAGTAAGGATGCAGTCTTGTTTTCTTCTTCATACTGCTAACATGACTCATCACAAGCAGGGGGCTCATTAACAGGTTCTTAATAAGCATTTGCTGAATATAAAGTAAGTGCCCCTAATGGATAGTTTGAAAGACACCTCATAACGCCAACCTTCCTTAGTGACATTCTGCTTTCCCTAAAAACAAAAAACAACAAACAAACAAACAAAAAAACAAAAAAACACCTTACGTGTACAGCACTTTAATCACTGAAATCTTTGCTGGGCAAATAGCTAGCTAACATGAAAAACTATTTGTGCAAAAGTGGGAATTAATGCAATGTACTTTCAATTCACCATAGAATGTGAAGTGATCTTGGAGACAATTATATTCATCCCCTCATTTTGTGATTAAAAAACTGAGGCCCAGAGACTCAATAACTTTCCCAGGGTCTCAACAGGAGTGCAGAGTGATAATGCTTTCTGTGTCTTAAACAAAGGTAAAGATTGAGATTTTAGACAAATGGATTTTTTTCTTTTTAAGGGAGGGGATGGGGTCAATTCCTTAAAATACTACTACCCAAAAAAAGGGCCCTTATTTGCTTTCTGATATAGTACTAAGTAAGTTGTGTTAAGTTTTTTGGGATTCTCAACTACTTTCTCTAAAAACATTCATTCATTCAAACATATTTGTTGACCACTCCCTTCATCCACATAATTTTCTTGGTAGTAGGGATACCTTGTAGGTATTGTACAAAAAAGCAAATAAAAATTATATAGTGACTAAGATATCACATTCTCTATTCTAATAATGAGATTACTGAATTTCTCAAAGATACTTAAAAAGTGAACTACTCTATGAAAATGTTTACAGCCTACATACAACGATCTAGAGAGATAAATATAAGTGCAATGTAATAGAAAGTTTTTGATTCATTCCGAAAAAGTTATGGTGTCAACTATGCCAAGCAATAAAATAAGTAAGGGTCTATAAAATATTATTTTCATTTACATCCTCTTCCAAATAAATTCAGTGCAATGCCCATGTCTCTTCATGTTGTATATCCCAGTATCAACTCATGGCATGACTTAATATTGACTTAAAATGTAAACTGCTTAGACTTATGTCTAAAAAGGCTACAGTTCCTTCATTTTCAGCTGTTCAAGAAGGGCTGATATAACCAGTGGATGACAGACATGTCTAATATATGGTAACTCTGTCATTGCCTTTTTCTTTGGAATTGGAATTGTGGCATGTAGAGCATTTTGTTCACCCTGTTTTACTTCCTCAGAAACAAGACATTGTTGTCCTAAAGTCAGCTCTAATTTGATTTCCAGATTCTTAGATGTAAAAACAAAACAAAACAAAAACTTGAGAGATCTTTGGCAGCCATCCTCATTTTAAAGATAATGAGACAAGGGCCAAGGTGGTTGTAGATTTTTTTGGAGGGCACTTCCTTTATGAGTCTATGCTAAGACAAGTTGCTCTTTATAAATCACACACACACACACACACATTAGGCATCTTGCTCAAAGGAGTATAGGTATTAATAAGTGTGGCAATCACACATAGTTGTGGAATTAGGTAATTAGGTGTGTAGTCCTACCAATGATAAATGAAAGAGTAGCAATGTGGGCTCGCAGAAATAACAATGCAAAGTAAAGCTGGAGTGATTGCCATATGATTCTACACTCTGTTCTCCATTTTATCCTCTCTCACTTCAGACATGGAGAAAAACTTTTATGATGAGTCAATGTACATAATGATACACGTACATACTGATGTATAATTCAAGTGTTTAACTTTTAAATGTTATTAATTTAAGTAGTGATAGAATAAAACTCAGCAAATTATATTTTAACTATAAAGTGAAATTCTCATTGAATTTGGTCTAAATTTTTCCAACAAGGGGTCAGTTCTTGTTCTATTATTAGATTATATTATAGCTAATTGTATAACATTGTTATCCCAAATTCAAAATACTGTTTCAGTGTTAACTATGACCTGTGTGTGGATATATGTACACACTGGCATTTCCTACCACACTCTCCTTGGGTAGATCACAGAATCATTACGAAGTTGCAACTAACTGATAACACTTTTTTTTTTTCAGGCTAATGGTCACATGAAGAGCTCTCTTGTCCATTTCTAGAAGAGTCAAACAAAAACATCTCACTATTAGTTTAATGGGACAGGCAAAATTTGTCCAGCTATTTAATTCCAATATATTAACAAGACCTATTATTAAAATCAGAAGACAATGTTATCATTTCACATGAAGAGCATGTAAAACAAAAAAATTAAAACTTGTAGTTTCTTATACCCTGAGTCCCAGATTTCAGTTTGGAGTGAGAAAACCTCATGCACCATTCTGGAGAGAAAGAGAACAATATTTAAATATCTGAATTCTAAT
Source organism: Callorhinus ursinus (assembly GCF_003265705.2). Lineage (NCBI taxonomy): Eukaryota > Metazoa > Chordata > Mammalia > Carnivora > Otariidae > Callorhinus > Callorhinus ursinus. Next base: position 25,567,509 of record NW_027397064.1, read on the forward strand.
CCCCAGAGTATTTCCATGGTCATGCACTCATAAAAGAGAGAAAATATTTGGGTTTTAGTAGCTTCCTGCCAGGATCACTTGAGTTCTAAGGGTTGAAAAATCATTTGAAAGGCATTTGTGAACACAGACACAGTGGAAGTTTCAGAAACAACAAACCATCCCATTTTTTTTAAATGTGAGGGTAATTAATAGATTTAATAAATGTCCTCTAATATCATATTCACACAAAAGTTACAGTTTATGTGTGAGAAAATGATTTCTGTTATTGAAAGTGAATAACAAGAGCAATGCCATCTGTCCTAATTTAATAGCAAACATGATTGACATGCTGTACCACCTTCACTTCTGGAAAAGTAAGAATACTATAGGCACACATTTAATTAAAAGTGGCTCTCTCATGAAAATACAGAAAGTCGCCTTATTTATACCTGACCTTGTTTTAAAAAAGGATTCAAAAGGACAAAAGGAAATCATTAGTAAGAAAATAAATCATAGAAGAGTTAGTATGTGAAATGTATAAGTTCCTAAGAGTTATTGGAAATGGCACACAATTATATTCTGAGGTTACTAGAGGCCAAGAAAAAAAAATGTACACACAACATGTGGCCGTATGATGAAACTAATCCAGTGGTTTAGGACTACAGGTTCTACTATGTTCTGACTTGAGACAAATCTAAAAATTCTTCCCATGGGGCTTCATAAAGGGAAATATGCAACTATTGTCCTTAGATAGTTTTCATGTGTTTGTGACCTCTTAAAAGTGTGATTAACTAATTGCAAAGACATTTTCTAGATTCACGTTCTAACAGGACAGTATATGCCAGGAGTTGGTAAGCTACAGTCCATAGGTCAAATGGGCCTATCACATTTATTTGTAAATAAAGTTTAATTGGAATACTTCAATACCCATTTGTTCACATATTGTTTATGGCTGTTTTCTTGCTACCACAACAGAGCTGAGTAATTGCCAACAGAGTATATGTGACCTACAAAGTCTTAAGGTTTTCTATCTGACCCTTCACAGAATAGCTTGCCAACCCTTACCATATGATAGTAGTTACAAAGATATTAAACATTTTTAGAATGCAAATATTTAAAATCAGAAAAAATAGCAAAAATGTTTTTGTAGTATTTGGAAAAAATCTCTTTAGATATACACACACATTTCCTTGATTTTCAATATCAGTTTACTGTATTAATTTGTGAAGTCATGCAGTCCATTTTCTCTATAGCCTAGAAATCAGAGGAGTTGTACTGAAATTTGTCCTTATTTCTTTGCTCTGTTTTCCAAAGCCATTGTCCTTTTAAAATACATATTTTTTCATGCACGTGACATAACCCCAATAGACGCTCATATTACTTACTGACTACAGTTCTACATGGTTTCTAACTCTTTTGGCTTCCTCAAACCTGTCTTCTGGAAGATGTCAAAGGGCTGGGATTCCTTACTCCATCTCTATCAGCATCGTCTATTTCCATTTATTGATACTGATATTTTCTCAATGGTTCATGAAAATGTCTGAAACCATAGCTCCCAAACAAATCCCTTGGTCTTACACTCTAAATAGGTCGGTGTCCTTATGCTATGCCGTCTGTAGAAATTCTAAACCTGCCATTCTATCCTCTCAAATTTGTCTTGCTGATCTTAGATATCACATTCCTCATACCACTCCCCAGGTCAAAATCCTGATTTCCAAACCTCTAATGGCCTTATGATAAAAACCCAAACTCCTGCTAAACCCAGTGTTTAAGGACCTCTACAAATCCAAGACTACCTTCCAATCCCACTCTTCTCCAAAAGGAGTCCTCCATTGCAGGCAATCTGGTTTACTTTGCTCACTGTCGTCTCAGCGCCTTTGCTTTTACTACCATTCTACCTGGGCACCCTTCCAAACCTAGCCACTTACACAGCCCCACTCCACATTCTGCTTCCCACATGAAATCTTTAGCTTCTACATATGGTGCTATATCTCCCTCCTCTGAATTTGCATATCATTTATAGGCCATACTATTCTTTATCATTTATCTTATTGTGGGTTATATTCTTTTTTAGTTTTATGTCTTGCATTTCTAGTCAATGTCAATTAGAGGAGAGTAATAGGCTATATATTTTATATTCTGTAACATAAGCATGGTTGTACATTTAGAAGAAAATTACTGTTTCTTTTTAAAGCCTGATCATCAATCCTTTAAAATAACATTTTCCTTTTTATTTGATAGTTAGTGATATCTCAATATTAAAAAGCCCACATTTGAATAAAATTCCAAGAACACTATTTAGTTTAATATATATCAGAATTATTTCTCGGTTTGTTATTCATACTTTTAATATTTAACCTGAGTAACTGCGAATCTGGGACATAGATATATCACTCTATCATATGGTTCCAATTAATCCTAAAAACAAAACAAAATAGAGTCAAGGAAAGAACGAAAAATCAACATTAATTCAATTCTTCACTATAAAATAAAAACACTAATTTATCCTACATTGTGTGACATAAAAGAATGTCCTGTAAATAACATTACATGATGGAATAAAAAAAAAAATTAATAGTTCTGCTTTCTACTGAGGAATGCCTAGAAAAAAAGTAAACAGTCTTGAAGTACGCCAGAAGTAAAATCAATCAAATGTCTGACAGACTGTGTTTAATGCTAAGTTCAATAGATCATTACACTAGGTCTACAAATATCCAACAAGTACATTAAATATTTTAGTATAAGCAATATATGCATGATCATTAATCTTACAGGTGATCCAAGATCATCATGAAATTAGATCAGCTCACTTACTAAATTCTCAGATTTAAACCACTGCCTCCAAGAAGTAAAATATGTGTTATTCTGCTATTTAATTTATTTATAAATTTCAGTACCATGTTGGTTGTTGCTTGGCACCTGGCCTTGTTTACCAGTAAAGCTGCTGTGGAGAAACTAAAGCTGCTGTGGGGAAATAGCCAAAGAACACAACCATATTGAAACTGGAATGATTTTTGTGACTGCTTTTCTCAAATATGTATCTGTACTTTTCTGTTCAGGTTTGCTTTTTAAAGGTTAGTTTTGGGTACAAAAAGGTGACAAGGGGTTAAAATTACTTACACATGTAATTTCCCAGTATCTAAAGATAATGACACAATTTGGGGTACCTGTGTTTAGACCATTATATTAGACTAGGTTTAACATAAGCCTAATTTTAGCCCCACCATTGATTTCTGACTTTCTAAATCATTTCTCTCTTGTGACTTAACACATTAGTGAATAAGATACAGATATGTCTACAGGGATTTAGAAAATATAATTAATCTTTGAAAGCTTTTATGAGATTCTCAAAAAATTCTGCTTCTACTACCTTAAAAATTAGAATGCACCACATGTCCAATAAAAAAAACCCCTAATCATGGTCAAGAGGACCTGTGTAGTCTGGTACTTGCCTTCTGCTGATCTACTCTCCTACAATCCTTTACCATGTTAATTAGACTACAGTGCCATTGGCCTTGTATTTGTTTCTCAGATATGCCAGGCTTCTTCCTGCTTTTAAGCTGTTTTTTATGCTGTTTCCACGGCTTGACCCCCTCTTCCCCATATTCCCATGGCTGACTACTTCCCCATACTCCCATGGCTGACTACTTCTCATTACTTGAGTCTCCAAAGGCAGCCTATCGCATCCCAAATAAGCTCTATTGTATGTTTTTGTTTCCTCTTCCTTATAACAGTTCTTTGTTTCAAATGTTCATTCATTTATTCATTCGTTAGTTTCTGTCTCCTGTTATGAGAATATAAACTCCATGAGGATGGGAATTTGTATGGCATGTCCCAAAATATCCCACACATTCAGAAAAATTCCTGCTGCATATTAGAGATCCAATAACCATCTTAAATAAATAAATGAATGATTTATGGGCCAAAATAATATTAGAAATACCTATGGGTCACCAGCCTGATATTTAAGTGGAAGAAAGACAGACAGTGAATTCTTCCCAAGGAAGAATATCATTTACTAAAAGGTATTATTTTAATTTTGTAGAGGGCATGTATATTTTCAGATTATTAAATTCAATAAACCACAAGTAAGAAGAGCACAGAATATCTTCTTTTTAAAAATTTGCCTTCATAAAGTGTAGATTCCTAGTGTGCGGTTAAGATGACTTTTTCTGTATTTATGGCTCAAAATAAAAATACCTTAGAGGAAGACAATATGTACAACCCAGTCTTTTACAAATGTGCATGTAAAATATTTTAAGGAATTCTCTTACATCTACTCAGTGATAAAACAGTCACTCCAATTCTGACAAGTGGTTGAACATGTTCATCTAGAGAAATAGGACATACTATCCAACATTCTCTGGCAGAAGGGTAACATTAGAATTCCTTCACTCCCTAGGTAGTGATATCATTTCAGTTTTCAGTGACTAGGAATATGTTTCTCTTTAAATATTTAAGGATGGTTTCTGCTTAATTTCTTTCCTCCAAGATGCTTTTCATGCCTTTCAAATATTTGTCAGCTTAAGACTTTACAATGCCTAAGCAGCGTGGGTGCAGGTGAAGCTCTACGGAACACAGTAACCATAGCAACACCTAATTCTCATTTAATTTGCTGTCTCCTTGGAAGAAGTGAAAAATAAGAGGGATGGAACACTGGAGACAGAGAAACGGGAAGACATACAAGAGTAAGAAAGTAAGAGGCCTGCAGCCTTTCTAGCTCACTTCCTCTCAGCTAAAAATATTAAGGCTGGGGGAAACACAAAAGGAAAGCTATTTTTGAGAAAATTTCATGTTGCGAGAGGTCAGAAAAAAGTTTCAATCTGGCTATTTTTGTTGGATTCCCCTTGTACACGGAGCCAAGTTTAAACACAGTCTCCAGCAATCTGGAGGCACCAGCATGGATAGTTCACTCTCGGAGAAAAGCTCCCTGGCTTTCCAAGTACCTTGAGTCTGAGCACACATCCCCAGAGAAGCTGAACTTCGGTTTTAAGAGCTCCAAACCGCAGGCGTGGCCCTGGGCAGGACCCCTGTCAGTGTTTTCCTGGATCGGTTCAGTCTCACCATTTTCAGAAGTGGGGCTGGCATGGAGCTGGTGGGAACGGCCTTAGAATTCCAGGTCCCTCCCCCTTTTGGGTCCATGGGAAAGTCACTGTGGAGTCACAAGGTTGGGCAGGTATGACTGTCACGTCCCCTAAGCCCTCAGCTCAGAAAATGATAATATGATCAGAATTGGAAATGGAGAGTCAGAGCGGAACAGCACTTCATGGCACCCTCCACGAGCACCGAGCTGGAAGCCGGAACGCCAGAGTCTTCTTGAGTAAGCCGCTTAACAGCCCCCCTCCCCGCGCCCCCCCCCGCCCCCCGGCGGGGTAGATTGGTATGTACATCAGAGGTTCACAGCACATGCTCCACAGTCCCTCTTTCCCTTCAAACATCATCTAACTCGTATATAATTAGCAAGTCTCAAGAAAGAATGTCCCAATGTACCTTCCACAAGGGGGCAGAGGCACAGAAGGAAAGAATACAATTAATGACATTTCATGTTTCCAGCTGTGTAAGCACATAATCCTTCTGAGCCACTACTTAATAGGGTTACAAAGAGCTACTCTGTTTATATAGACTATAAATATATTAGAAGCACAAGAAAAAGATTTTATTAAAACTCAAAAATCAGATCACTCATTTGCAATACCAGCTTTTTAATGGAAAACTTTGGATTCTTATCACATACCCTGCTGTAGGCATTAAGAAGGGGCTGAGATAAGGCAGTGAGACTGTCCAGGGCTGTGCAGTTTCCATAAATTCTAATTTTGATAGTGACCATGCTCAGGTCCTATTCAAAACAAAAGGAGTGAAAATCATGGAACTGGTGTCTGAATCTGAAATAAATAGGAACTTTTTAAAACACACACACACACACACACACCACAAAACCTCAATTTCACCAAAGGCCACTCAGTAGTCTATAATAATTTCCATCATGTATCTATGAATGAGGCAAGCTTTAGTTTGAGAAACAATGGCCAAAGCCTATTTAAATAAACCCTAGACCACACTCACTTTGTTTTAGAAGAGATTTGGCTTTCAGTAGGATGCTTAGTGCTTTCTTAATCCTTTCTTGGCAGTAAAATTTCTAAAGTTCTATCAACTCTAGCTTCTGCTGTTTCAGTGAAGATAAACTGCATTTTGCATGCCACCCTCACCTCTTAAAAGATAAACTTAAGTGCCCAATATTTCAATTTAGGACATTTTGATCAAAACAGAGGTGTTTTTATTTTGAGCACAATGTTTAGCTTTAACATTTGATTTCAATAATGGACAATGGAATCTGGACTATATCTCTAAACAGAAAAGTATACAAATAGGTTGAAATTCATGCAATCTGATTTTATTAATGAACACCCATAACATTGTTTTTCTTTTTTTCAAAAAAATATTTATTTATTTGAGAGACAGAGCACACGTCGGGGAGGGGGGATGGGCAGAAGAAGGAGAAGCAGACTCCACACTGAGCAGGGAGCCTGGATGCAGGGCCCCATCCCAGGACCCTGAGATCATGACCAGAGCTGAAGGCAGATGCTTAACTGACTGAGCCACCCAGGCACCCTCCAACATTGTTTTTCTTATAAAATTGTATTTAATATCAAATGTTCTCATGTGGGACATCATAGTATAGTTTTTAATTTTCTTTAAGGCAACTGATTGCAAAATAATTTATTTCGACTATGAAAAGTGGCATACTTAAAAAAGGCTGTCTTAGAAGATCATACACACACACACAAATATCCCCACACTAACTCTTTGTGAAACACAAGGCAAATAAATTTTATGTGATCATGAGTTGCTACAGGTACTATGACTCCATATTACTATCCACTGAAGAAAGAAATTGTATGCTCCAGATTGCAAACTTTTTTCAAACAATAAATAAGTATGTGCAGTAAATTAATGAGATCTTGTCTTAGCTATACTCAATAACATTAATATAAAAAGAATGCATAACTGAATCCTACAACTTTTTTGCTTGTTTTTAAAATGGGCCAAAAGAATATGGCGTCTCATACAAACACCAACAAAAAGTAAGCAGCATGTTGTTTAAAATATTGTTCTGCCAAAAACATGCATACACTTACGGAAAGGCTCAATTACAACTTTGAGAGGCATGATGCTCAAATAAAATAAAACTTCAAAGCTGAGCATTATTTAATTGCTTTAATGTCAGTGAAAGTGATGCTGCATCATTCTTTTGAGACAATAAAATTGAGAACATTTTTTCATATCAATTCTTTATAGAATTTCACTGTTATCCATTAACAATACAATGCAGTACTGTTACAACTGTTACAACAATAAAACGTAGCCAACTATAGAGCCATAAACACTTAAGTAATGCAAAAGGTTGATATTAGCATGATTAGTTGACTTCAAATTAATAGAATTTGTGTATTTACTTATGAGTTTGCTTTGAATGTAATAGACCTAGACAGTAAAATAATGAAATGTGCTCATGGATATTCAAGCACTGTGTTTTATGATCACTTTGAAATGGATTCAAGATGGCTAATGATGACATTCAGAGCAATGTAATTAGAAATATTTTATATAAAACTGAATTAATTTAGTTCAATATTTTCTGATTGGTCATTGACTAGTTGGTGCTCAAAATATTAGGTGTATATCTGTGCAGTTAGTTAACTAGCATAAAATGAAGACAGTGGATTGACTGACACATAATGACTTTACTAGTCGATTTAATTTATGAAAATAGCTGAACCATTTTACTTGGTGTCAGGTGAGAAAAATGACAAAAAAGCAGTTGGTTAACCAAATTTTTCATTTTGGAAACAAGATGTACCACTTTTACCTGCAGATTTTTAAAAAATTAATTTAAAGAAGGTTGGTGAGGACACAGTTGGGATGAGCATGTATACTTAAGATAAGGGAACCTGGGTAAACCTGGTTCAAATCATGGGAAGAAACAAGGGAGTAACTTTTCTTCCTGATTCAGAAAGGCCTTCTAGAGGAAGGAAAACACAATCAAAGACTGGTATCCAAGGAAAAGATTATTCAAGGCTAGAGGATATAAAAGGCAAGACCAAAGAAAGAGCCAAGATAGGGATGGAGTGCTGAGGAGGGAGAGAAGGCAGCATAAAACTACTGCGTGTCAAACGAGAAATATAGATGTAATGGGAAATAAATGTCAATAAAAATAGCAGGCTATATATATAGTATTTGCATTTTCTAAAGATCATTGATTTTCGCTAACACAAACTGAAAAGAAAGAGCAAAGAAAAGAAAGAAGAAAAGAAAGGGATGGGGGAAGAAGGAAGGAAAAAGGAAAAGAAAGAAGGGGAAAGTCAAGCTGTGTGACCTTATAAGTAAAATTATTTTCTCCAAAAGACTTATTAACATAACAAAAAGCAAAAAAAAAAAAAAGAAATTTGCTGCCTCCTGTGTGCTTTAATGGAAAACAAATTCTTTAAACTCTCCCCAAAGCCCACAATATAATGTTATAAGTTAATATAAGTTAATATATAAGTTAATATAAGGTAACCAACTGAAAGAGGAAATCCTGAGCTCTTTATTTTGTCTAAATTCTCACAGAATTTCATTAAAATGTATAAGTATAAAGTACCACAGTTAAAATACCATCACTCAAAGGAAAGCTTATTTCTCTTGAACAGGAAAGATTAAGTTCAAAGATTAGATTCCAAGTGTTTTCCATAAAAAGTCAATTAATTGTGTTCACATTGCTCTAAAATTTTTGATTCACTACAGAATTGCTTCCAAGAAGCATCCTTTATAAATTTTTACAAGGAAACACCTACAGCCTTAGTTCAAAGTAGTGACAGGGAGGGATATGAATAAAATATTATGAGGAGGCAGAAAAACAAAACAGATTTCTTACTTCTCCACCCAGTTAGACACAGGCTCTTCTCCATCCTGAATCGACAACTATTAACAACTGAGTACTTGCTTTTGATCTTCATCTCCTCTACTGCAATCCACCCACTACTGCAATCCACCCACGCAAACTTTCCCACAGACCCTTCCCCTTGATTTTGGTTCTTTGTCTACCACTTCTGACTTCATAGATCTTTAACTGCTTTTGAGGCCTGGAATCAATTCCTGAGTGATAATTCCTTGAGAATATCCAAAGTTGCTTCTCAGAAAACTATGAATTTGAATTTTCATGTGCTATACAGCATTTAAAGACATGACTTTCTACAGCTGACTGATGGAAGTATTTGAGGGGCTATTAGTATTTGCATTATGTATGCATATATACATACATGCACACACAAAGAATTATGTTTTATCATTCCCTAATTAAAAATATGTAAATATATATGGAATAAAGGAGCTAGGTATACATTAGGGTATTTATATAACTGATGTATAACAGCTTGTCTTTAAGATGCCGGGACATCGCCTCTGTCCAAATGCAGTCCCTTGCTCTCTGTGTCATATCTCCAATACAACTGCTACTCAATTGAATGTCATCTCTTATGAAAGAAATAAATCCTTTGAACTTTATTTGTAAATTTCTTAAACCAAGGGACCATGTCTTCGATTTTTTTGGTATCTCATTACATAGCCTCCAGTATGATATTTCTAATAGGTGACATATAAGTGAAAAATAAGTAAGTAGGAATCAATGTTTTCCTAAAAGCTAATTTGTACTGAGAGTAATACTATTAAGGAATACTAGTAATAGTAATAGAGAAGTCTAATATTCAAATGTGAGATAAATGGTGTAAAGGGAAGAGAAAATTGGTGAAATGATCAAAATACTGCCCATGTAAGAGATGTCGAATGAGTAGATCAAGACAATGACAATAATAAAGGCATAGAGCAAATTAACGTAGCAAAAAGAACTGATATATCTAAAAGAATCAGATAGGATTCAAAGAGCTTAATAACATCTTTACCTCATGTATCGGAGACAAAAGAGTTTAAGACTGTTTCAGAATGTTATCTTCAGGTTCATGCATCTAGTAATGACTTACCTAATGACTACTGTTAGCATTAAGGAGTATAGTATTGACCTGGGTGTAGTGTTGTCATCTACTATAACTGTTATTTCAGATTCTTTATCTTAATCTGTCATAAGGAAATTAAGAATTGAAAAGACTTCATTAACCAGAATAATCAACTTGAATACTAAAATCCCCACGTTGGTTTCATATGGTCTGTCTCCCAAGGATATTGATGAATAATTTAGGGATGCACACATTGTTATGTATACATCTAAACAAACATAATAACCATTTAATTTTCAAGCCCAACAGTACGACGATAGTTCTCAAAAGCACAGCAGTCCAGCCTATCATCCAGCTGCTAGTAAAATTCAACACAAAATATGTGTGTGTCATAAGAAAACATGCAAAAATACAGTTACAAATATTTTTCTTCCTTCTCCCTTCTGATGTTTAGAAAATTTACAAATTGATTTAAGCCAAAAGTGGTAAAGGAATGAAATAGTTCCTTCAGGCTTAGATTCTGTGCCAAGTTTCATTTCTGGCTGCATATTTTTGTCCAAGTTCAAGATCCCTGAAAAGAAATACTTAAAAGAGAAAATATCCCCTTAACCTCAGCAAGGCAAAATTAGTAGAGGCTGCTATGGGAAGCGAAGGGCTTCTGCCTAGAGATGGGTGTGCTCTTGGTGTTTGGTTTCCACTGATCTGCTGCTCTCTCAATGAATCTGAAGTAGCTACTATGATGAGGTAATGGCTGTGCCAGTTTCACTGGGTCATGCTCTCTCAGCACATTCTTTCTCTTTCTCCTCCCTGAGAAGGTGCTGTAAACAAGTCATCCTGAGAGAGAGCTGCCGCGGAGAATGAATCCTACATTCAAAATTCCTGCGACAACTATCTCTGCTGTTGGTAGTCTAGACACAAACTAGAAGCTTAAAGCAGCAGAGACAACCAGAAAGAAACAGATTATCTGACAAGAAGCTGGGGCGGGGGGAGGGGGGAATAAGAGAGGAGAGACACAAAGAAAATGAAAACTAATATAATCAGAAAATGTTTAAAGGAAGCTCAATTTTTAAATTGTTTAGATCTCCAGATGTATGTATTCTAGACAATTTTCTACTTACATGTAAAATTTTTTAAAACTTTTGGAAATTAAATAGTACTACAGCAAAGTGAAATACTACGAATTAAAATCAAATAAATCATGAGCAGATAAGGAGCATGTACCAATGATCTTAAAGGCACAATAGCTCTGATAACACACAAATCATGAATGCAGATGTAAACCTATGATAATCAAATACAATTACCAGAAAATCAGTGTTAAAATACACACACAAATATAATATTCTTTATTCAAAGAAAAAATGCCACTTACCTTTCCTTGGAGGGAGGATGCTTTTTGTGCATAAAGGATTTACAAATTCACAAAGATTTCTACCAAAATACACCTATTGCCCAGTTAAATGGGTGTTTTGTGTCACATTCAAGTGAAAGGCTATAATCTTCCTCTTGGGCATTCTAAAGGGCTTTTATTTATTTAATCTATTTTCACTGCCAAAAAATATAATCACCCAGAGTGAAATGACAGGGTGACAGAGCTACGCTTTATACTGGGCTGGTACCTGAAGCTCAAGCATGGGACATTTTGCATAATGTAGCTCACATAAAAGGCTTTGTTCTCCATCGCCTCACTGTGGCTGCAAACCTCAATTTCAGTTTGCAGTCATTTCCTCTCCTGGATCGACCATTTTTAAATAAATTATACCTTTAACATTTGAGTTAGTTCCTTGCCAACATCCATTAATCCTTCGGCCTCACATTCAAAATTATATATCACCCAACAATATTTTTTTGTTTTGCACTACAGATTTCATTCACACCATAATCCCCAAACCCTCAAGGATAAATTTAAAAAGATGTGTCTTTTAAGTAGCTACTCCCTTTTGTAATATTATGTATATAGTGTTTTATATATATGCATGTGTGTGTGTGATGTGCCCAAGTGCACACATGTGCATGAGTATGTACGTGTATGCATATAAACAAAAACCCTTCACATTGTGTCAGTTTTAAATGTCTATATCCTGGAAGCATTATGCTAAGGGCTTACAGCAGATGGCAACAGCGATTGTTATAAACGGGCTTGTTGCTAATGAAAGCTTTTTATTTTCTGACAAAAATCCTGAAGTCTCGACGCCAGGCAATATAACATCAATTTCAGTTTTCAAAGATGCTTTTTTTCTGACCCCATCTGCTTTACTACCCCGTCCCCTCCCCTACACACACCCAAACACAACACTTCCCCACTCCTGGTTCCTTTCATACACTCCTCCTTGAAATTTCCATCCTTAAACAAAAGACTAGGTTGGGGAAGGACGAAACTCGGCAATGCGGGCCCCCAAAAGCCTTTAAAAATAAAAAGAATAGATGGACTGTAGGTAGAGGTTTCCCACCCCCCATCACCTGAAGGAGAAAGACTGTGTGAAGCTTCAAGCTCATCCAGACATTTTTTTCGTGTCCCGCCCTCCAACACGACCAGACATTGATTTTTCATTTTCCTAAAATTCTATTTATCAATCTTCCTCTTCCAGCTGTTTCTGGAAGAATTACAAGGAAAATGATTTCCAATTGACAAGGCTTCTCTAACTCCTTCGTCAGTGTGCAGTTCCCTCCAGCTAGATGGACAAAAAACCCAAATTCTCCACCTCGAATCCCCCCCCCCATTATCTTTGTATAACCCACTCCTCGTCTTTCTACAGCTCAGGTAATATTAGCTCTCAATATGGATATCCTAAGTTCCCGGGGTTTCAAAGTGGTACCTAACAAGGTCACACACTCTTCTACAAATCTAGAGCCCAGGTAGCAGCAGCACCCATTCCCCTGCTCCGTGGTGACACCTGGAGAGGTCGGGCCTGAAGCTGCCGCCAGGTGGGAGACGGGATGGCCGGCCAACCTGTGCCGGCTTCCAAGGCAGAGAAGACGAGACAGCCCCCTCCCCATTCCCACCCCTTTCCTGGCTGAGACTCCCTCCAAGCAGAGAGCCAAGCAGAGAAAGGAAAGGCGTCCTATACAGAACCAGAGGTGGGGACGGCTCTCTTACCTGTACTGGATGCACCCACGGTGGCCGCTGCCTGCGCTCACGGACCTGAGGACTGTGCCCTCCGGAGAAGAAGGGGAGACGGGGCAGGGGAAGGAGGAGAAGGAGGAGAAGAGAAAAAAGCGGAAGGGAAGAAAAGGAAGCGAGGAGAAGGAGGAGGAGGATGCTGCCGCTGCGCTGCGCCCGCTGAGAGCCCGCGCAGCTCGAGCGCCCGGCCCCGTCTGAGCGCCGCCCTGGCCCGGGCTCCCCAAGCCACCGCCCCGCCCCGGCCCCGCCTCCCCGCGCCGGCTCCGCCTCCCCGCGCCCGCCGCCCCGGCTCCGCCCCGCCTCCCCATGCGGCCTCCAGCCGGCCGCTCGGCTGTGCCCCAGCTGCAGTGTCCGGGAAGGGGGAGCGCGGCCGCCCCGCGTCCTGCCGCAGCCAGCTCGCCGCCCGGCGGGGACCGCGAGAGTGGCAGCCCCCGGAGCCCGCCAAGCCCCAGCCACACGGGGCTCCAGAGAATTCCCCCTCCGTCGCCACCGCTGCCACCGCCGCCGCCAGAGTGAGACCAGAGTCCTCGGGATAGAGGCACCCAGAGGACCATCTTCTCTGACTCCTTGGGGGAATTGGGGGGTGTCCCCCATAAATGCCCTCCTTTCCTAACTCTGTCCTCTGTGAGCCGAGGGTTCCCCTTACCCCTCCGTGGAGAAGGCTCACTGGCCTTGCTTCCATAAACCTGACAACAGTTGCATTCAGAAAAGACAGGAAAATGGGGGGTGGGGGGCATGAGAACAGAGAACAACAATTGTCAGTACTAAGGGAGCAATGGCTGAGGGTTGAGAGAATTCTAGACCCAGCTCTGTCACTAATCAGAGTCATTCATTCATTTATTCATTCAACAAATGTTTATTAAATCCTACTCTGTCAGGCACTGTTCTAGTGAAACTTCAGTGAATAAAACAGACTCCCTTGCCTCCCTCCCCGTACCCAGAATTACTGCCTTCATGGACTTTATTTACATGCTAGATAGCTAGATGTATGACCCAGAGTCCCTTCACTTAATCTAAATTTCAGTGTACGAGTGAGGATTAAAAATATTAGCCCTACTCCTCTACCATGTTTAATATGAGGATTAGATCATGAATAAGAGTCTGTGAAGAATATAAAGAATGATATAAAAATAATAAATTAGACCTTCAAATGTTGCCATTAAAAATACCACCTTAGATATTTCTGAAAGTGGTATGACCACAGAGAAAACAGATGATTCTTTACCATGGAATCTTCATAGTCAGAGAACAACACTTTATTGTCAGTAAGAGAGGTAAGGTGCAGCTCGGAATTTCTTCAAGCATCTCTATCAAGTTGTAACAAGGTGTTTTTAAGGTCAGCCAAGATAGTGAGGTGTGGCTTGTACAGTTTCAGCAGTGCTGATGAAATAGCATTTATAATTTGGTTTGTCACTTCAATTATCCATAGAATCATAGAACCCTAGAACATTAGAGTTGATTTCCTAGTCATTTGGTGCAATTCCCTCAATTTCCAGATGGAAAAAAAAGAAACCTAATGATGAGAGGCTGTGAAGATTAAAAACCATAACAGAGTAAAATCTGAAACCCTGGTCTCTGAAGTCACACCCCATGCTCTATGTATTGCTTCCCTCCACCCAGCTTCACCCCATGTCTCTGTGACGCTTCCAGTGAGGTTGGAAGTATCAGGGCACACCCAAGTAGCAGGGAAGTCGGAGGAGTCAGGTTTCTTCCTCAGAACAGGGCCTGCCTGAGAGGAAGGAGATCTTAGCAGACTTATAAAATGACATGAGGGATGGAAAGAAGATTAAGAATCCTGCTAGAGTGTTAGCAGCTGACATTCATGATGCTCACTGAGAGTATCTCCAGACCTACATAGTCCAATTATTGAGTGTTTCTCAGTTCCTGTTAATTCTGTGCTATTTGATACAAGAACCACAATCCAAAAGGAATGTGCTCCTTCTGCCTTCCTTCACTTCAGGCAGAATTCCCCTGAGTCTGCATCAACTCTGAGCTTAAAGTAGACAGATATAACTTCAGACCTTGAAAACAATCCTGCCCATCCTCATTGTCTGCAAACAAAACATTGTTCTAGCTTTGCAACTAGTCTTGAAATCAAGTATTACAAGTCCTTCAATGTTATTATTCTCCTTCAGAATTCTTTTGAATCATCTAGTTTTTTGCATTTCTATATAAACTTTCATGCCCATTTGTCAATTTCTATAAAAATAATGCTATTTTTAGTTGAAATTGTGTTCAATTTATAGGTCAATTTTTGCAGAATTGCCACCTTAACAATATTGAGTCTTCCAATCCATGAACATGGTATAGGCCTCTATTTGTTTAGATTTTCTTGAGGTTTTTTTTTTTAAATTATTATTGATAAGCTTTATTTCTCAGAATGGTTTTACATTTACAGAAAAATTGAACAGAAAGTATAGAGTTCCTAATGTACTTTGTTTCCCTCTGGCCAGACTTTCTCCTATTAGTAACATCCTGAATGGATATGGTACATTTGTTACAATCAATGAATTAATGTGGAGACATTATTATTAATAAAGGCCATAGTTTACATTAAGGTTTGCTCTTGGCATTGTAGTTTTGCAGGTTTTGCCAAATGTATTCTGTCATGTATCCACCGTTTACGGTATGATACAGAATAGTTCACTGCCCTAAAAATCCCCTGTGCTTCTACTTATGCCTCCCTCCTCATTCTCCTCCCTACCCAGATGTCATAGCCCTTTCAGACTGGCTTCTTTCATTTAGCAGTGAGCATTTCAGATTTTTTTTATGCCTTTTCATGGCTCAAAAGCTCATTTCTTTTCATCACTGAATAATATTTCATTTTATGAATGTACCAGTTTATTCACCTATTGAAGCCATCTCGATTGCTTCTTTTCTTTGACAATTATGAATAAAGCTGCTGTAAACATTCAAGTTCAGGTTTTTGTGCTGACATATGTTTTCAACTCTTTTAAGTAAATACCTGGGAGCACAATTGCTGGATTGTATAGTAGACTGCTTAGCTTTGTAAGAGACTGACAAACTATCTTCCAAAGTGGTTGTGCTTTTCCACCAATAATGAATAAAAATTCCTGTTGCTCCACATCCTCGACAGCATTTGGTGTTGCCAGTATTTTAGATTTTAGACTTCCTAATAGGTGTTCTACTTCATTGCTACTTTCATTTGCAATTCCCTCTATCAGTGAACTCTGCCTCCTGCTTAATCAAACTGTAAACTCTGAGGTTTTTTTCTGAGGGAAAACAACAACTGAAACTAGTAAATCTACCACCCCAATGAAAAGCGGTAACTGTCAAACAATATAAATTGCCTAGGGTTGGGGGGCATAAAGAAAGAGGAGAAACTATCTAAGAACTACACCAAGTGGATATTGTATGCCCTGCCCGTAGTGCTCCTAATAGCCTGGTAGGACCAGTAAAAAAGCCACATGGATCATGGTGGATGATCACTGACTACCAAGAATTGAATAAGGTAGTGACCCTCCCCCCTGCCCTCCGCCAGCCATGTGGCTGTTTCCTGTATTGCCATCATCTTAGATACCTTGGCCAAGGTCCTAGAAGTGTATCATGCTGTACTGGATTTAGTAAATGATTTTTTCAGTAAAACCTTGGCTGCTAAGTCAGAGGGTGATTTTTGTCTTTATGAGAGAGAGGCAACAATGAACCTTTCAAGTGTTTCCGCAAGGCTGCCTGCACAGCCCTACCATATCTCATGCGATGCGAGCCAAAGATCTGTCCCTGTTCTCCTTTCCCACATCACTAAAATGGGTCCATTACATTGATGATACAATGTTTTCATATAAAGACTTGCCTCTCCTGCAGGACACCCTGTAGACATTTCTGGAACATTTGTGATGGAGAGGATTGGCAGTGAACCCACAGAATTTTAAGACCCAGGCACTGCCATAAAGTTTTGGGGAGTCCTTTGGTTGGGTAAAGACACATGTTGTCCAAGACACTGTGATTGATAAGGTGCAAGCCTATCTAACCCCTCAGGACATGAGAGAGGTACAAGAGTTTGTGAGGATTTGGGGATTTTGAAGGACTTGTCTTATGTTGAAGGGCCTGTCACAGGGCCGCCATCTCCTATACCACCTGACAAAGAAAAGACACATGTGAGAATGAGTATCAGTGTAGCAAGCTGCCTTTGAGAAAGCAAAAATACTGGTGAAGCCGATTGAAGCTCTGGGCTTCCATCTGAGTTAGATGTGTCTGTGACTCTGGAAGATATAGGATGGGCACTGTGGCAGAGACAAGAGAAGGAGAGAATACCCCTAGGATTTTGGTCCCAGCTGTGGAAGGGAGCAGAAACCTGATATATGTCCACAGAGTAACAACTCCCAGCAGTGGACACAGCACTCCTCCAGGCAGACCGTCTCATGAAAGAACAGCATGCCATGGTAGGAACTTCCCTTCTTATCAAGCGGTGGATTAGTAATGTGTTCCATCAACCCACTCCTGCTGTGGCTCAAACTCCCACTTTAACCAAGGCCTATTTGCAGCAGAGGAGCACCCTATCCACCAGCCCACTGTCTCTAGGAATACAGTATTATTGGGCCCTGTAGAGTACGTAGAATTTCTAAATGCCTCTGCCCCACTCCTGTGGTAGCCTCTTTGGCCTATAGAGAGGGAGTGGAGGAAATTCTCCCTGATGCATGGTAAAGAGATGGGTCTAGTCAGGGCAACCCATCCACATAGACTGCAGCCCAATACTGACACCATCTGGGTGGAAACAGGAACAAACCAGGGCAGCTACTGGGCTGAACTCAGAGTGGTTTGGCTGGTGTTCCTACGTGAGCCTTGGCCATTAACCCTTTGCACTGACAGTTGGGCTGTTCTAAAGGGATTAACACTATGGCTTGACTAATGGGAATCCAAGGGGTGGATGATCATGAATAAGCCCTTCTGGGGTCAGGATATGTGGAAAGACATTTGGATTCTCATGCAAGAGTCTGAGGCAGTCCTCACTGTCTTCCATGTCCTAGCTCATAAGGTACTGACGTCCCTTGGCCATCAGGAAGCTGATGCCCGAGCTTGGGCACAAGCCCTAGCAACTGACTCTTCAGTAGATGCAGCAGATTGGGTGCTAAAAAGAGCAACCACCATAGCACCCAGGAGGAGTGCTGCATTGCCAAAAGGATGCAGGATTGAAATACCCTGACTTGGTTAATACGGTAACAGCACGTTCTGTGTGTTCTAGACAACACCAAGGCAACTGCCAAAGGAATCTGGAACCATCCACTGGAGTTCCCAACCAGTAAGGGATCAGGAAATTAATTATACTGTCCCCCTTCTTCTGAGAGAGGATTTGAAGTATGCCTTGGTTTGTGTGGAAACACTTGGTCTTGCCTAGCCCAAACCAGGCTGCCACCATTAGGGCATTAGAGGAGCTAAGTACTATGTACAGATACCCTCATTGAATAGACAGTGATTAGGGGTCACATTTCAAAGGTTATGATGTGCGAGAGTGGGCAAAAGAACAAAACATTGAATGGAGTTTCCATCTTCCCTATAACATGCAGACAGCAGGGTTGGTCAAAAAGAAGAATGGAATGTTAAAGCAGCAGACCGAATTACTAACAGGTAAAACCACCTTGGCTGGGCAGTACTTTCTCAGGCTTTAATACATTTGAATGATCAACCAGTAGGCCCCGTTGCTCTGTTATGCCAGACCGGGGACACCTGCCAAAATGCCCAATACTGTAAAAGGTATAGAAGTTTTGGGAAACAGTCGTTATTCTGATTCTCCTTGGGGTAATGCTGCTGAGAATACCAAGGCCCATCACACCTGGGAAAAGCATCATCAACTGGAATCTGCAATGGGACATCTCACCTGGATAGGGAGTTACTTTGCACCACTGGGTGAGTGGAAACTACTCAGTCTCCACCGGGATCCCATTGTCCTACTGCAGGTCGGACCTGCTGAAACACACCATACCTGGAATTGGAAATACACCATTGAGAGAGGAAAGAAGGTGGGGTCCTGGTGTGGCATATGCCATCCCCGAAAAAACCTCCTCACACTGGATAGGGCTGCTTCCCCTGGCCAACAGTATGGTATACACAACCAGGTCAGATTCCTAAAGCTGCAGCACATTAACATCTGAGGATCAGGCCACAAGTGTAATTCTTGTAGAAAGGGAAGCCCCTCCCGTACAAGTTCCTACTATTTATCCATCTTCTCAACCTTAGACTTCTGCTATCCCTGTGGTGTGCAGTCATGGGATGGGCATCTGATGGAAATAACTTTCTACAATGGGCCCACTCATAGGCCTGGCTAAGAAATCAACCCACTATTGGGTATGTGGGCACTGCCCCTCTGTAGCTTGTCATGATTGTCATGGTGGGCATAACCACTCCAGGGAAGGGATCAGAAGGCCCTAAAGCAGTACATTAAGGAAGAACAAGCTAGGACTAGTATTTTTAATCCACCTGATCAATGCTGACCCAGAAACCTGGCCTGTGGCACATACTATCAATAACCCTGGGCAAGGGGATTCCTTTTCTATCAAACTACAGAGGCAACCCATCCAACTGCTGACTGGAAGGGTCCTAAATATATCACCATCAAGGCCATTAGTCACAATGCTCAGATTTGGGATGGGTTCCTGTGGCTCAACTCAGTTTATGCAGATCTGAACACAAAGGCACCCTTATTCCAAGTTGGGGACAGAAAAATGCCAAACAGAACCAACCCAATTATACCAGGAATATGGGATGGATATTACTGGAACTGTGTGGCCATTCTGTCATATTAAGGATAGCAGTTAGTTTGGCACTGACTACTCATACCACCCAGGTGTGTATTGGGTAGCCCCGAATGAATTCGCATGGTTGTGAGACACAAATCTTGTCTGTGCTGCCACCTGTGTGGTTGGGGCTGCTATACCCTGGGTTTTCCCTGGACAGAGGGGAGAGTTTGCCCCAAGGTGACAAAACTGGTCAACTTCCCTCTTCTCAAGGCCAGATGGGCACATTCTGTTTTCTACTGGTATGATCATTTAGCCACTTTTTTCTCCCTCGCCTGGCCTGGAGGACGTGACCATCGGTTGACCTGCGAGCTGGATTGGGGCAGTCAGAGGTGTCCCACCCCCTCCCCTGTGCTTCGAAAGTACGTTCTAACCACCATTCCCAAAGTGGGAGCGGTTTTCAAGGATGCAGCTGTGAAAGAGCAATGTGTTGCTGAGAACGTCAGAACCCAGGTAAGGCCTCTTACAAACATTTTTCCTGGCAGGTGAGCAAAGAGATCTATTCATCTTGGGGCCGCCCACGACAAGCCTCAAATGGAAGTTCCCTTGCTTGTTAATCCTGCCACCAACCAATCTGAAGGGGCTTGCTTCTTTCTTCAGTCTCTCCTTGCCCTCTGTGTACAGGGGGGCAGGTTCAGATCCCCACTTCCCCCCCGGGGTGCTCCCCAACTTCCCAAGTGAACCAACAATCTTACATTCTATAAAGGCTTTGTATGCAGTAATTATAAAGAACTCAGTAATGCGAAGATAAACAACCTATCTCAGGCCTCCATCAAAAGACTAAATATGTGAAAAGATACCTTCACCACAGAATATATAGCAATGGCTCCTAAGAACATGGGAAGATGCTACATATACCCTAGAAAGAATATAATTACAAAGACTGACAATACCGAGTGCCGGTGTGTATGTGAAGACACTGGAATTCTCATACATGGATGGTCATAGTATAAAGCTCTACATTCACTTTGGAGAACAGTTTGTCAGTTTCTTAAAAATGGAAACGTGCACTTACATATACCTAGGTGTTCCACTCGTGGTTCTCTGCCCAAGAAAAATGAAACATATGTCCACATGAAGATGTTCAGAGCAGCATAATTCGTAATAGCTGAAACCTAGAAGCCACCCTTATGTCCATGAACTTGTGAGTAGATAATATAGTTCTATGCTAGAACACTACCCCACAATAATGGGACCAAATACTGACATGTGCAACAGGCAAGATAAACCTCAAAGACATTTTTCTAAATTAAAGAAGCCAGACACAAAAGACTACTTATTGTATGATTTCATTAGTGTGAAATTTTAGAAAAGACAGAACAATAGAAACAAAGTAGATGGCTGGTTGCCTGAGGTGAGGAATGGGGACAGCAATTGACTACAAACCAGCATGAGGGAATTTTTGTATGGTGTTTTTAATGTTCCCAAACTGGACTGTTATGAGTGCACAACTGTGTAAACCTACTAAAATTCATCACACTGTACACTTACAAAGAACGAATTTTATAGTATGTAAATTTTATCTCCATAAATTTGTTAGGGAAAAAAATGTGTATAGTGCTGTTCTTAAGTGGAGTATTTTATAAGTATCAATTATGCCAATTTGCCCAATATTGTCGTTTACATCAATGTTCCCGCAGATTTTCTTTTTATTTGATCTCTAAGTAGAGACAAGGGTATTGAAATATCCAACTATAATTGTAGATTTGTCTATTTCTCCTTTCAATTCTGTTAGATTTTCTGTCAGGTATTTTGAAGACCTGAAATAGTATACATGCACGTATAAGGATTATTAGGTTTTCTTGATGAATTATCATCAATTATATATATATCATCAATTATAAAAATATCATAATTAATGTTCCTCCTTTCCTGGTAATATTGTTTTTGCAAAGGCCAATTTGTCTGACATTAATATAATCATGCCAGACTTCTTTTGATTAAGATTTACATAGTATATTTTTTCCTAGCTCTATTTCAAAATTGAGATGTAATTCAGATACTAAGGAAAATTCACCCGTCTAAAAAGTACAGGGTGCCTGGGTGGTTCAGTCGTTGGGCATCTGCCTTCTGCTCAGGTCATGATCCCAGGGTCCTGGGATCAAGCCCTGCATCGGGCTCCCTGCTCCGCGGGAAGCCTGCTTCTCCCTCTCCCACCGCCCCGCTTGTGTTCCCTCTCTCGCTGTCTGTGTCAAATAAATAAATAAAATCTTTAAAAAAAAAAAAGGACAATTCTGTGGGTTTTAGCATATTCACCAAGTTGTGCAACCATCACCACTATCTAATTTCAGAACATTTTCATCACCATAAAAAGAAACGGCCATACCCATAGCAGCGTAATTCCCACTCTTACTTGCCCTAGCCCCTAGGAACTATTAACTTACTTTCTGTCCCTGTGGATTTGCCTACTTTGGACATATAATATGAATGGAACCATATACTGTGTAGCCTTTTGTGCCTGACTTCTTTCTCTTACCTTAATCCATGTAGTAACATGTATTAGTTCTTCATTCCTTTTTATAACTTAATAATATTCCATTGTAGGATATTCCACATTTTGTTCATCCACTGATAAACACAGTTGATGCACATTTGGGTTGTTTCCACTTCTTGGATGCTGTGAATTGTGCTGCTATGCACATTTGTGTACAAGTTTTCATATGGATATATGTTTCCAATTCTCTTGTATAAATGCCTAGGAATGAAACAGGTATACACACACACACACACACACACACATATCTATAAGTATATATATGTATATATATATCCTATAAATATATATATTTATAGTTATATATAACTATATTTTTAATAATTTGAGTAACTGCTAAACTTTTTTTCAAAGCAAGCTGCCCCATTTTACATTCTTCATACCAGCAATGTATGAAGATTTCAGTTTTTCCATGTCATTACCAAAACTTGGTATAGCTTGTCATTTTTTTTTTTAATTTTAGCTATTCTAGTAGGTGTGAAGTAGTATCTCATTGTGGTTTTGCTTTGCACATCTCTAGTGACTAATGATATTGAGCATTGTTTCATGTGCTTCTTGCCTACTTATATATATCCTCTGTGGAAAATTATCTGTTCAAATTCTTTATCCATTTTGAAAATTGAGTTATATGCCTTTTATTGTTGAGCTGAAAGTGTTCTTTACACTTTTTGGATATTTATCCTTAATCAGGTGTATGATTTGCAATTATTTTATCTAATTCTGTGGCTTAGCTTATCCTTTCACTTTCCTGACACTGTCCACTGAAACATTTAATTTTGATGAAGTCTGATATATCCATTTTTTTCTTTGGTTTTCTATATTTTTGGCATCATATGTAAGAAACCATTGCCTAATCCAAGGCCATGAAAATTTTTAGATCTTTTTTTAAGAGTTTTATACTTTTAGTGTCTATGTTTAGTTGATTCATTTTGAGTTAATTTTTTATATCGTGTGAGGCACAGGCCCAACTTTATTCTTTTGCATGTTGAGAACCTGTTGTCCCAGAACCATTTCCTGAAAACCATTCTTTCCTCATTGAATTGTCTTTTAAAATTAACTCACCAAAAATGTGAGGGTTTATTTCTGGAATCTCTGGATCTATCCTATTGATCTGTCTATCTATCCTTATGGTAATGCTACACTGTCCTGATTACTGTAGCTTTGTAATAATTTTTTAATTGGTAAATATGCACCTCAACAATACAACTTGCATTGAATCTATGGATTAGTTTGGGAGTATCATTATTGTAACAATATTAAATCTTCTAATCCATGAATACATGATGTGCTTCCATTTATTTAAGTTTTTATTAATTTCTTTCAACGTTATTTTTAGTGTACAGGTCTTGCATTTCTTTCGTTAAATTTATTTCTAAGTATTTTATTCTTTCTGATGTTATTACAAATATAACTGTTTTCTTTTAAAAAAATTCATTTATTGGGTGCCTGGGTGGCTCAGCCGGTTAAGCGACTGCCTTCGGCTCAGGTCATGATCCTGGAGTCCCGGGATTGAGTCCCACATCGGGCTCCCTGCTCGGCGGGGAGTCTGCTTCTCCCTCTGACCCTCTTCCCTCTCGTGCTATCTCTCATTCTCTCTCTCTCAAATAAATAAATAAAATCTTTAAAAAAAATTCATTTATTTATTTGAGAGAGAGAGAGTGCATGTACAAACAGGGGGAGTGGCAGAGGGAGAGGGAGAAGCAGGCTCCCCAGTGAGCAGGGAGCCAGACTTGGGGCTCAATCCCAGGACCCTGAGATCATGACATGAGCTGAAGGCAGATGCTTAACTGACTGAGCCACCCAGGTGCCCGAGAACTCTTTTCTTAATTATATTTTTGGGTTGTTTGTTGATAGTTTATAGAAATATAATTGATCTTGTTTTCTGCAAACTTGCTGAACTCATTTATTAGCTCTGATAATTTTCTTCTTTTTTTTAATCCTTAGGATTTTCTATTTCAAAAAAATGTCATCTGCAAATAGGTATAGATTTATTTCTTCCTTTTAATCTGGGTGCTATTATTATTATTATTATTATTAATTATATTGGCCCAGTTTCTCTGGCTAGAATCTTCAGGACAATTCTGAATAGAAGCAGTAAGAGCATACATCTCCTTGTTCTTGATTTTAGGAGTAAATATTTCAGTTTTTCTTTAGTAAATATGATATTTGCTATGGGTTTTTCATGGATATTATCAGGTTGAGGAAATACCTGTCTATTAGTTTGCTGAGTGCTTTTACCGTAAAAGGATGATGAATTTTATCAAATGCTTTTTCTGCATCAACTGGGATGATTATATGGTTTTTGTCCTTTATTTTATTAAAATAATTTATCATATTGATTACATGTTTAACTAATCTTGCATTCATGAGATTAATCACACTTGATCATGGTGTATAACCCTTCTTATATGTTATTGGATTTGAATTGTTAGTTTGTTGAGGATTTTATATATTTATATTTAAAGCCTTTTTGTGTCTTTGAATATAATCTCTCACGGATAGTGTATATATCACATATTTGAAACTATTTTTAAAGGGCATTTTGTCAGGGGCGGAGCAAGATGGCAGAGGAGTAGGAGACCTGGATTTCATCTGGTCTCAGGAATTCAGCTGGTTAGGGTTCAAACCATTCTGAACACCTACGAACTCAACAGATCGAAGAAAAGAATAGCAACAACTCTCTGAACAGAAAAGCGAGCACTTACTGGAAGGTAGGACGTGAGGAGAAGTGAATCCGAGGCGATATTCGGGAGGATAGACGGCAGGGGAGGGGGCTTCTGTCAGCCGCTTCTGGCAAGTGCTAGAGCCGCGGAGCACAAAATCGGAACGTTTAGAAGTCGCTCCAGTGGCTAAGCTGAGGGACGTCGCTCCAGTGGCTAAGCAGGGGTGGAACCCTCGCGGGACAGTGTGGTCTCAGGACCCTCGGGGTCACAGACAGACCGGGGGTGCCTGAGTGCGGCAGAGCTCCCAGGTATTGGAGCGGGGAAGCCGGCTGCAGAGACGGAGCCAAGGCGCGGGCTCTCAGCTCGGGGTTGCCATAAACTGTGATCCGTGGCCCAGTCGGGCCACTGCTCCTCCAGCAGGGACCCAACAAGCAGCAGATCCGGGGAGACTCCCCTTCCTCCCCTGGGAGGAGTGGCACAGGAGTGCACCGCGGGGATCTGCTGGGTTTGGAGACTCCACACGGGGTCGGGTGCACAGATAGAAACGCTCGGTCACAGGCCGGGTGAGCACGGAGTGCAGCCGGAGACAGGGGAGACGGGAGTGACTGCTTTTCTCTGGGGGCGCACTGAGGAGCAGGGCCCCGAGTTCTCAGCTCCTCTGGGCAGAGACTGGGAGGCCACCATTTTCACTCTGGTCCTCCAAAGCTGTACCGAGAGCTTGCAGGGAACAAAAGCTCCTGAGAGCAAACCCGGGCGGCTTGCTTAGCTGGGACCGACAAGGGCGGGCCAATTCCACCTCCGGCAAAGACATTTGGGAACCATGGCAACAAGCCCCTCCCCCAAAAGATCAGCATGAACAGCCAGCAAGCCAAGACCAAGTTTACCCATCTAGGAGAACAGGAGAACTCCAGCGCTGGGGGAATACTGCACATAGAATTCATGACTTTTTTACCATGATTCATTAGTTTTTCAAAGTTAATTTTTTTTTGAATTTTTCTTTTTCCCTTTTTCAACCAACATCTTATCAATTCCTTTTTTTAAAAAACATTTTTTATTTTTTCATTTTTAGTCATATTTTATCCCTTCATAGTAGTTACCCTTATTTTTGGCATATATATATATAAGTTGTTCTCTCTTTAAAATTTTGAGATACAGTTTCTTCTAACAGATCAAAATATACCCTAAATCACTAGTGTATGGCTTTGTTCTAGTCTCTTGCCTGATCACATTCTCTCCTTTTTTTTCTTTTTTTTTTTTAAATCTTCTTTTTTTTTTCAAACAACTTCTTATCAATTCCTTTTATAAAATCTTTTATAATTTTCATCTTTACAGTCATCTTCCATCCCTTCATTGTATCAACCCTTATTTTGTACATATATGTCTTTCTTCCTTTAAAATTTTAGGAGGCACTGTCTTCTAACAGACCAAAATACGCCCAAAATCTAGTGTGTGGCACTGATCTATGCACTAGCCTGATCATATTTGATCATATTCTGTTTTTTTTGTTTTGTTCTGTTTTTGTTTGTTTTTATCTTTTTCTTTTTCTTTTCTTTTTTTCTCTCTTTCTTTTTTCTTTCTTTCCCTTTCCTTTCCCCTGGTTTCAGGTCTTTTCTGATTTGTATAGAGTATATTTGCTGGGGACGTTGTTGACCTGTTAGCATTTTGTTCTCTCATTCATCTATTCTCCTCTGGACAAAATGACAAGATGGAAAAAATCACCTCAGCAAAAAGAACAAGAGGTAGTACCGTCTGCCAGGGACCTACTCAATACGGACATTAGTACGATGTTGGACCTAGAGTTCAGAATCATGACTTTAAAGATACTAGCTGGGCTTGAAAAAAGTGTGGAAGTTATTAGAGAAACCCTTTCTGGAGAAATAAAAGAACTAAAATCTAACCAAGTCGAAATCAAAAAGGCTATTAATGAGGTGCAATCAAAAATGGGGGCACTAACTGCTAGGATAAATGAGGCAGAAGAAAGAATCAGTGATATAGAAGACCAAATGATGGAAAATAAAGAGGCTGAGAAAAAGAGAGATAAACAACTACAGGATCATGAGGGCAGAATTTGAGAGATAAGCGGTACGATAAGACGAAACAACATTAGAATAATTCGGATCCCAGAAGAAGAAGAAAGAGAGAGAGGGGCAGAAGGTATATTGGAGCAAATTATAACAGAGCACTTCCCTAATGTGGGGAAGGAAACAGGCATCAAAATCCAGGAGGCACAGAGAACCCCTCTCAAAATCAATAAAAATAGGTCAACACCCCGACATCTAATAGTAAAACTTACGAGTCTCAGAGACAAAGAGAAAATCCTGAAAGCAGCTCGGGAGAAGAGATATGTAACCTACAATGGTAGAAACATTAGATTGGCAACAGACCTGTCCACAGAGACCTAGCAGGCCAGAAAGGACTGGCATGATATCTTCAGAGCACTAAATGAGAAACATATGCAGCCAAGAATACTATATCCAGCTAGGCTGTCATTGAAAATAGGAGAGATAAAAGGCTTCCAGGACAAACAAAAACTAAAGGAATTTGCAAACACGAAACCAACCCTCCAAGAAATATTGAAAGGGGTCCTCTAAGCAAAGAGAGAGCCTAAAAGCAGCATAGATCACAAAGGAACACAGACAATATACAGTAACAGTCACGTTACAGGCAATACAATGGCACTAAATTCATACCTTTCAATAGTTACCCTGAATGTAAATGGGCTAAATGCCCTAATCAAAAGACACAGGCCATCAGATTGGATTAAAAAACAAGACCCATCAATATGCCATCTGCAAGAGACTCATTTTAGATCCAAAGACACCCCCAGATTGAAAGTGCAGGGGTGGAAAACCATTTACCATGCCAATGGACACCAAAAGAAAGCTGGGGTGGCAATCCTTATATCAGACAAATTAGATTTTAAAACAAAGACTGTAATAAGAGATGAAGAAGGACACTATATCCTACTTAAAGGGTCTATCCAACAAGAAGATCTAACAATTGTAAATATCTATGCCCCTAACATGGGACCAGCCAATTATATAAGGCAATTAATAATAAAAGCAAAGAAACACATTGACAACAATACAATAATAGTGGGGGACTTTAACACCCCCTGACTGAAATGGACAGATCATCTAAGCAAAAGATCAACAAGGAAATAAAGACTTTAAATGACACACTGGACCAAATGGACTTCATAGACATATTCAGAGCATTCCATCCCAAAGCAACAGAATACACATTCTTCTCTAGTGCCCATGGAACATTCTCCAGAATTGATCACATCCTAGGTCACAAATCAGGTCTCAACAGGTACCAAAAGATTGGGATTATTCCCTGCATATTTTCAGACCACAGTGCTTTGAAACTAGAACTCAATCACAAGAGGAAAGTTGGAAAGAACTCAAAGACATGGAGGCTAAAGAGCATCCTACTAAAGAATGAATGGGTCAACCAGGAAATTAAAGAAGAATTAAAAAAATTCATGGAAACCAATGAAAATGGAAACACAACTGTTCAAAATCTTTGGGATACAGCAAAGGCAGTCCTAAGAGGAAAGTATATAGCAATACAAGCCTTTCTCAAGAAACAAGAAAGGTCTCAAATACACAACCTAACCCTAGACCTGAAGGAGCTAGAGAAAAAACAGCAAATACAGCCTAAACCCAGCAGGAGAAGAGAAATAATAAAGATCAGAGCAGAAATCAATGAACTAGAAACCAAAAGAAGAGTAGAACAGATCAACGAAACTAGGAGCTGGTTCTTTGAAGGAATTAATAAGATTGATAAACCCCTGGCCAGACTTATCAAAAAGAAAAGAGAAATGACCCAAATCAACAAAATCATGAATGAAAGAGGGGAGATCCCAACCAACACCAAAGAAATACAAACAATTATAAGAACATATTATGAGCAACTCTATGCCAGCAAATTAGATAACCTGGAAGAAAATGGGTGCATTCCTAGAGATGTATCAACTACCAAAATTGAACCAGGAAGAAATAGAAAACCTGAAAAGACCTATAACCACTAAGGAAATTGAAGCAGACATCAAAAATCTCCCAACAAACAAAAGCCCAGGGCCAGATGGCTTCCCAGGGGAATTCGACCAAACATTTAAAGAAGAATTAATACTTATTCTTCTGAAACTGTTCCAAAAAAATAGAAATGGAAGGAAAACTTCCAAACTCATTTTATGAGGCCACCATTACCTTGATCCCAAAACCAGACAAAGACCCCATCAAAAAGGAGAATTATAGACCAATATCCTTGATGAACATGGATGCAAAAATTCTCACCAAAATACTAGCCAATAGGATCCAACAGTACATTAAAAGGATTATTCACCATGACCAAGTGGGATTTATCCCTGAGCTGCAAGGTTGGTTCAACATCCACAAATCAATCAACGTGATACAATACATTAACAAAAGAAAGAACAAGAATCATATGATCCTCTCAATAGATGCAGAAAAAGCATTTGACAAAGTACAGCATCCTTTCTTGATCAAAACTCTTCAGAGTATAGGGATAGAGGGTACATACCTCAATATCATAAAAGCCATCTATGAAAAACCTACAGCGAATATCATTCTCAATGGGGAAAAACTTAGAACTATCCCCCTAAGGTCAGGAACACGGCAAGGATGTCCACTATCACCACTGCTATTCAACATAGTATTAGAAGTCCTAGCCACAGCAATCAGACAACAAAAAGAAATCAAAGGCATCCAAATCAGCAAAGAGGAAGTCAAACTCTCACTCTTTGCAGAGGATATGATACTTTATGTGGAAAACCCAAAAGACTCCACCCCAAAACTGCTAGAACTCATACAGGGATTCAGTAAGGTGGCAGGATATAAAATCAATGCACAGAAATCAGTGGCATTCCTATACACCAACAACAAGGCAGAAGAGAGAGAAATTAAGGAGTCGATCCCATTTACAATTGCACCCAAAACCATAAGATACCTAGGAATATAAATCTAACCAAAGAGGCAAAGGATCTGTACTCAGAAAACTATAAGATACTCATGAAAGAAATTGAGGAAGACACAACAAAATGGAAAAACGTTCCATGCTCATGGATTGGAAGAACAAACATTGTGAAGATGTCAATGCTACCTAGAGCAATCTACACATTCAGTGCAATCCCCATCAAAATACCATCCACTTTTTTCAAAGAAATGGAACAAATAATCCTAAAATTTTTATGGAACCAAAAGAGACCCCGAATAGCCAGAGGAATATTGAAAAAGAAAAGCAAAGCTGGCGGCATCACAATTCCATACTTCCAGCTCTATTACAAAGCTGTCATCATCAAGACAGTATGGTACTGGCACAAAAACAGACACATAGATCAATGGAACAGAATCAAGAGCCCAGAAATGGACCCTCAAATCTATGGTCAACTCATCTTTGACAAAGCAGGAAAGAATGTCCAATGGAAAAAAGACAGTCTCCTCAACAAATGGTGTTGGGAAAATTGGACAGCCACATGCAGAAGAATGAAACTGGACCATTTCCTTACACCACACACAAAAATAGACTCCAAATGGTTGAAAGACCTAGATGTGAGACAGGAGTCCATCAAAATCCTAAAAGAGAACACAGGTAGCAACCTCTTCGACCTCAGCCACAGCAACTTCTTCCTAGAAACATCGCCAAAGGCAAGGGAAGCAAGGGCAAAAATGAACTATTAGGATTTCATCAAGATAAAAAGCTTTTGCACAGCAAAAGAAATAGTCCACAAAACCAAAAGACAACCGACAGAATGGGAGAAAATATTTGCAAATGACATATCAGATAAAGGGCTAGTATCCAAAATCTATAAAGAACTTATCAAACTCGACACCCAAAGAACACATAATCCAATCAAGAAATGGGCAGACGACATGAACAGACATTTTTCCAAAGAAGACATCCAAATGGCCAACAGACACATGAAAACTTGCTCAACATCGCTCAGCATCAGGGAAATCCAAATCAAAACCTCAATGAGATACCACCTCACACTAGTCAGAATGGCTAAAATTAACAAGTCAGGAAATGACAGATGTTGGCAGGGATGCGGAGAAAGGGGAACCCTCCTACACTGTTGGTGGGAATGCAAGCTGGTGCAACCACTCTGGAAAACAGTATGGAGGTTCCTCAAACAGTTGAAAATAGAGCTACCATACGATCCAGCAATTGCACTCCTGGGTATTTACCACAAAGATACAAATGTAGGGATCTGAAGGGGTACATGCACCCCAATGTTTATAGCAGCAATGTCCACAATAGCCAAACTGTGGAAAGAGCCAAGATGTCCATCAACAGATGAATGGATAAAGAAGATGTGGTATATATATACAATGGAATATTATGGCCATCAAAAGGAATGAGATCTTGCCATTTGCAATGATGTGGTTGGAACTGGAGGGTGTTATGCTGAGCGAAATAAGTCAATCAGAGAAAGACATGTATCATATGACCTCACTGATATGAGGAATTCTTAATCTCAGGAAACAAACTGAGGGTTGCTGGAGTGGTGGGGGGGGGTGGGAGGGATGGGGTGGCTGGGTGATAGACATTGGGGAGGGTATGTGCGATGGTGAGCGAAGTGAATTGTGTAAGATTGATGAATCACAGACCTGTACCCCTGAAACAAATAATGCAATATATGTTAAGAAAAAAGAAAAAGAAGAAGATAGCAGGAGGGGAAGAATGAAGGGGAGTAAGTCGGAGGGGGAGACGAACCATGAGAGATGATGGACTCTGAAAAACAAACTGAGGGTTCTAGAGGGGAGGGGGGTGGGGGGATGGGTTAGCCTGGTGATGGGTATTAAAGAGGGCACATTCTGCGTGGAGCACTGGGTGTTATGCACAAACAATGAATCATGGAACACTACATCAAAAACTAATGATGTAATTAATGTATGGTGATTAACATAACAATAAAAAATTTAAAAAAATAAAGTGCATTTTGTCAGTATCTGCATTTTTCTAATCCATTTACATTTAATATAATTATGGATAAGATAGGATTTACATCCGCCATGATGTCATTTGTTTGTATATATCTCGTCTTTTTTATTCCACTATTGTTCCATCACTGACTTTGATAATTAGGTATTTTATATCATACCATTTTTCATTCTCATTTCTTTTACTCTATTTTTTTGTTATTTTCTAGTGGTTGCTTTTGGGATTATAATCAGCATCTTACCTTATAGGTATATAGTCCAGATTAATTCCAATTTAATTTCAACAGTATAAAAACTGTGTTTCTGGCATGGCTCAGTCAGTTAAGTATCTGCCTTTGGCTCAGATCATGATCCCAGGGTCTTGGGATTAAGTCTGGCATTGGGCTCCTTGCTCAGCGAGGAGCCAGCTTCTCCCTCTGACTGCTGCTCCCCCTGCTTGTGCTCTCTCTCTCTCTGACAAATCAATAAATAAAATCCTTAAAATAAATAAATAAAAACTGTGTTTCTATATAGCAGCATTTCCCACCCTATTGTTTGTCCTACTAGTGCCATATAAATTATACCTTTATACATTGTGTGCTCATTAATATAGATTTATAAGTATTGCTTTTGACGTTCTTTTAAATCAGAAAAGAGGACAAAAAAGTTGTGTTCTAATATTCTTGTAGTTTAGGTCTGTAGGTGACAAATTTTCTCAGATTTGTATTGTCTTGAAATGTTTTATTTTGCCTTTATTTTTAAATGATATTTTCACAGGTAATGCAATTTTTAATTGATCATTTTCTTTATTTCATCACTTTAATGATATATTTCCATTGTCCTCTGGCTTGCATATTTTTTGATGAGAAGACTGAAGTCATTTTTCCCCCATATGTAATGTGTAACTTTTTAATGGCTGCTTTTATAATTTTTCTTTATCATTTGCTTAATTATGAAGTTCCTTAGTAAGTGGGTTGTGTGTTTGTGTGTTGTGTGATATTTATCCTCCTTAGTGGATTATGAGCTTCCTAAATCCTTGGGTTTATAATTTTCATTAAATTTCAAAAATTCCCGACCAGAATTTCTTTAGTATTTTGTTAGTGTTTACATGGTACATAAATATTAAAATACATGGATATTTAAGTGCTTAATCTTGTTTCCTATGTCACTGAGATTGTTAATTTTCTCTCTCTTTGTGCTTCTGTCTAGAAATAATCTATTTTTGTCTCTTTTTGGATTCATTAATTTTGTCTCTATGTCATTTAATCTACACTGCATCTCAACTATATCTAGATATATCTAGAAGTTCCATTGTTTTTGACTCTTCTGTTTTTCCCTTCACCATGCTCCTGTTTTTCTTTAAGTACTTGAACATTAACATTTGTACCTTTGTAAGATCCTTTCATTCCTATTTCTGCCATCTGTGTTATTTCTGCTTCTTTTACTTTTGAGTGATATTTCTCTTGGTTAACTTCATGTTTTCTTGCTTTCTAGCCTATCTAGTAATTTTCAGCTGGACACTGGACATTTATGTCTAATATAAGCAGTTAAATTGAAATCCTCTGTAAATACTGCTTTAGTTGCATTACACCAATTTTATGTTGTATTTTTAGAAAGATTTTATTTATTTATTTTTAGAGAGAAAGAGAGAGAGTGAGAAGGGGGAGGGCCTGAGGGAGAGGGAGAGAGAGAACCCTAAGCAGACGCCAGGCCAAGTGAGGAGCCCAGTGGGGGGCCTGATCCTAGGACCCGGAGATCTTGACCTGAACCTAAATCAAGAGTCAGGTGCTTAACCAACTGAGCCAACCAGACACCCCCTTATGTTGTATTTTTATTATCTTTAAGTTCAAAATATTTCTAATTTATCCTGTGATTGTAATAATATTTAAATTCAAAATATTCTGTTGTTTAAAATCCTAGATATCTTATTTTTATTGACTTCTAATTTATTTCCACTGTGGCCAGAGAATGTACTCTGAATGACATTCTTTTTGTTGGCCATCTCCTGCACAAGGTCATAAGGCATTTTTCCATGTTAATTTCTTCTTTAGGATTGTATTTTCTACTTTTAAACCTACACATAGTCACCTAAAATTTGGAATTAGTATACTAAGTTATGTGTTACATTGAGTCTAAAGGTTATTTTAGGAAAAATCAACAACTTCAATTAGATGTTATTTAATACATTTCAATAATTTTGTATCATTTTTATATGTAGCAGTATTGTATATTTTGCATGAGATAATTTGTAGGTATTGATGTTTTCCTCTCATAAATAGTATCATTTAAAAAGTGTTTTCCTAATTTTTTATTGTTGATATGTAAAAATATAATTAATTTTTATACTGACCTTGCATCCAATGAAATGGATAATATACAGAACTGCAAGTTTTAATTCTAATAAAATTTTTTTAGAATTTTGCATTCACTATCATTTTATCTATTTTTTTCTTTCTTCCTAATCCTTAAAGTTTTACTTCTTTTCCTTGGCTTTTTTTACTGGCTAGGACCTCCAGAATGCTGTTGAATATGAGTCTTGATGTTAGATACCTTTGTCTCATTCCTTATCCCAGATAGAATGCTTTCAATATTTTACCATTAAGTATGATGCTTATATAGTTTTGATTTGTATTCACCCTTCATCAGATTAAAGATGACCTCTTATATTAGTATTTTGCAAATTTTTTTTAATATTATGGCATAGAATGGGTATTGAAATTTATCAAAAGCTTTTTATATATTTGTATTAGTTTTCTATGACTGCCATAACAAATTGCCACAAATTTAATAGCTTAAAACAACAGATTTATTATCTTACAGGTTAGGTTAAAGTCTGGCATGAGTTTGACAGGGTTAAAATCAAAGTGTCAGTAGGCCTGCCCTCATTACTGAAGGTTGTAGGGAAGAACCAGTATTCTTGTTCATTTCAGTTGTTGACAGAATTTAGTTTCTTGTGGTTATAGAACCAAGGTCCCCATTTTCTTGTTAGTTGTAAAGTGAGGTCTATTTGCAGCTTCTAGATGCTACTGCATTTTTTGGCCTCCTTCCTCAATCTTTAAAGCCAGTATGGTTTTATCAATCTTTTTCACATTGCATGTCTCTAACCACAGCTGGGAAAGGTTCTTCACTTTTAAGGACTCATGTTATTAGAATGGAGCCACTTGGGTATTCCAGGTTAATCTCTCCATCTCAATGTCCACAACCTTAATGACATCTGAAAAGTGATTTTATCATGTAAGGTAACATATTCACAGGTTTTGGAGACTAGATGTGGACCTCTTTGTGGAAAGGAAATGTTTTTCTCTCTGCCATAACATCTATTGAGATAATTGTGTAATTGTTCTTTTTTACTATGCTAATATGGTGAGGAGATTTGATTTTTGAATATGATACCAGTCTTGAATTCCTGAAGTAAGTTCAACTGTGTTATGACGTATAACATCTTTATTGCTGGATGTGATTTGCAAATACTTTATGTTCATGTTTCATGTTCTTTGTTCTAAATCTATGTTTAAGAAGGAATTGATCTAGAACTCTTCTTTACTGCAATATTCTTACCAAGTTTTAGTATCACGTTTATTTGGCCCTATGAGATCTGTTTAAAAATTTTCTTTTTTTTTTCTATATCTGGATGAATTGGCATAGGTTTTGTATTCTTTCTTTCATAAATGACAGGAACAATTTGTCAGTAATTCCACCCAGACCTGATGTTTTCTTTGTGGGAAGTTGTTCAATTAAAAGTTAAATTTATTTAATAAATGTATATAGATTTTTATTTCTATTTAGGTGTGTTTTAATATGCTGTGTTTTTCCAGATTATCATCTCGCTCTTTTAAATTTCCAAATTTATTAGTATGAAGTTGTTTATGATATCCTTATTAACTTACATTCATAATTTTATTCATAATATTGGTAATTTGTACGTTTTATATTTCTTTTTCATCAACTTCACCATGAATTTGTAATTTCTTAAGTCATTTTGAAAAGACAACTTTTGTCTTTGTTGAAATAGAAAATAATTGTTTTCGGGCGCCTGGGTGGCTCAGTTGGTTAAGCGACTGCCTTCGGCTCAGGTCATGATCCTGGAGTCCCGGGATCGAGTCCCACATCGGGCTCCCTGCTCAGCGGGGAGTCTGCTTCTCCCTCTGACCCTCTTCCCTCTCGAGCTCTCTATCTCTCATTCTCTCTCTCTCAAATAAATAAATAAAATCTAAAAAAAAAAAAAAACATGTTTTAAAAAAAAAAAAGAAAGAAAATAATTGTTTTCTATCAGATCAGTTTTTTTCTATTATCTTTCTTCTTTATTCTGTGCTACTTTCTTTGAGATTCATATGGTGTTCTTTTTCTAGCTTTTTCGTATAGAAGGTGAAATTCTTTTCTAACATGTGCATTTAAGGCGATAACTTTCTCTCTAAACATGGTTTTAGCTGCATCTCCTAAATTTGATATGTCATATTTTAATTATCATTCAGTCAAACTTATTTTCTATTTTCCATTGTGATTTCCTTCTTAACTCATGGTTATTTAGTAGAATATTTTTCATTTCCAAACACTTCAGAATTTGTTACATTAGCTTTTTGTTATCTATTTCTAGCTTAAAAAAATATTTCTCTGCTGTGGTCAGAGACCACATTATTTTATGACCTAGTACCTGGTTAATTTTGCTAAATAACCCATTAGCACTTTAATATGTAATCTGCAGTTGTTCAAATTACTATTTTACCTATGTATCTACTAGATCAATTTTTAATTTGTGTTTTTAAATCTTGTCTTTCATACTGATTTTTTATTGGCTTGTTCTATTAGTTTCTGAGGGCTGTATGCTGAAATCTCCTACTGTGATGATCTATTCTTCTTTTAATTCTACCAATTTTTGCTTCACATATTGAAAGCTATGCTAAACATATTCAAAATGATCATATATTCTTAGTTCATTGGTTGTTTTATAATATGAAATATTCCTCATTTTTGTGGTAATGTCTTAGAGCCTACATTGTCTCACATCTGTTCATTTCCATCAACTTTCTTTTGGCTACTGTTCACATGGCATATCTTTTTCCATTCTCTTTCATTTTAGTCTTTTTATGTTGTCATGAATACTTTGTATGTAACATTGAGTTTTGTTCTTTTTCCGGTCTGACAATTTTGGTCTGTTTCCATTTACCGTAATTCATTTACTTTGAGGCTTAAATCTACCATCTTACTTTTTGTTTTTTATTTGTGCACACTGCTCTATGTTCCTTTTTGTTTTCTTTCTTCCCTTTATCTAGATTAATCAGCTATTTTTATTTCATATTGCCTCCATTAGATTGTTGCCTGTACATTCTTTTACTGACCTTTTTTGTGGTTATGTTAGTGATTACAACCTGCATGTACCCTTTTACCACTTCCTGGAAATGAAAGAAACTTAGGGCACTTTAATTCTGCTTATATCCCTTCCTGACTCATGGACAATTTTCACATATTTTATTTCTCTGGATATCTTAAATGCCAAAAACTTTATTATTGTTCTTGACTTATATCATCAATATTCATTTGGAGCAACTTTCACACAGATATATGTTTATATTTTGTCCAGATCTTCACATTCTTCTTGGAGGGAGAACCAGTCTACAATAAACTATCCTACAATTAGTCGAAGCTGAAATCCCTAACATGCTCTTTTCATTATCTAATCTTCAGCTTTCCTATGGGAAACAAGAGCACTTCTCTCTGGATTACCTTGCACTAAACAAAAACCACTCAAAATACTTTAGGCAGAAAGAGATTCAATACAGTAAATAAAATACTAACACATTTTTAGAACAGACAGAATGTGGGGCTGAGGCCTGGCCTTCAAATGAGAATGAGAAAATCCTTTTGGATTGGTCAGTCCGGAGAGCTCTTACCGCTCCCACAACCAGAGAGCTGCAAATCCTGAAGCTGCAAATCCTGAAGTTGCTATTGTTAAGTAATGAGTTTAAGAGCGGTGCCCTAAGTGAGATTAAATTATCAGGAAATCAGTCCTGCTCACACCACAACTATGCAGCTGGTGAAAAATGCAGAAAAATCCAGTGTCTCCTCGACGATATTATTCAGCAGCAGCAGCCAATCACTGTCCTTACTTCTTTCAAAATACCAGGAAGTAGTGAACTTAATCTCCAGAACCCTATCTGCAAGAGCATGAGCATGGGTTTCCAGCCTTTGCAATGTGCAGGAAGGATGAGGTTGGAATAAATTCTGTGTGCCAATTTATTATATCCAAATTGATTAAATCTGCAGTGTGTAAGCAGGTGGTTCTCCAAATATGAGTCATTATGATTTAGTTCTTTCAACACTCTGTCAACTCAGCACTCCAAAAGAAGCCATTTAATAATGAGACATTGCTGTAGAGTTAATAAACTGTCCCTTGTGCCAAATAGCACTTTTCCCTTTTTCTATCTGAATGCTACTCTCTCACGGATCAAAGATATTTTGGCTGGATCTTCAACTTTGGAGGCAATGTGCTAGTCAACATAAAATGAGAACAGTTATTCTTGTGAGTGACAATGCTATGAAAATATGTAGGATGAATATTATAGCACAGGATACCATAAACTCTAGCTGCTATGGGACACAGGGTTGCCTCTCCACGTTTTGCCAGGTGCTTAGAAGCCAACTGTGATTACACCAATCAGCGGCACCATGAAGCTGCTCTTACCATTGGAATAGGGAATAGGAATCCTGTGTACAGTTGTGCTGGAAAAGCCACAGGGTTGTACCGCTCCTGACACAGAAGCCAGTTTGCCCCAAGACCAATAGGGATAATTCAGAGGTTTTGTATTTTTCCATCAACAAACAACAGTACTTTTGTACTGCATTTAACTAGCCCAGAGTTATGGTGGTTGCTACTGAGCATGCTCAGGCTTTGGTCAATGTTTGTGAAGTTTCAACCCACCTCCAATTCTGCAGAAAAAAGACTCAAGCACTGCAGCAGCTGCCTATTCATTTTCCTTTTATAAAAGTAATATTAGTAATACTTGAAAGTAAAAGAAATTATAAATAGGTTTTTTCTAACACATTGCAGATCATTTATACACTCTTCCTAACTTTCCAGACTCTCATGCCTTGCAAGCCCACCTACCCAGACACACACACTCCCCACTCAAAATACCAGGGCACGTTTAAATGATGACCTCATGCTCACAGTAGCCAATATAATTAAGAAAAGCATTTCCAGTTTGAGTGTCATTTTTCAAAATTCGTAATACTTGACAAGGTCAGAAGACAAGGTCTTCAAATATCTAGAAGCCAAATAATTCTGCAGTAATGGTTGTAGCACTCTGAATAAGTCTTTATGTTTTAACTAACAAGTTTGAGAAAGGCAGAGATAAATGTAGTTTGACATAAAGTGAAGACTACCAGGAGCCTCCCAGTTACATATGCTACCCCCACCAGCTCATTGCCATTTTATTGTGAAATTACTGGAGGAAAAGAGAAAAAAAAACAATTGGATAACTGTGTTATGTCCCAAAATATATTGTACATTTAAAGATATATTATTTCTCAAAGCAGTAAGATATAACACATTAGTCCCTTGAATAGTGAATCAAAATATGTATATATAATTTGTTTTAATTTAGCTCTTTTCACATGAAGAATTCAGAAAACCTACCAGCTTAAAAGCTCAAGGAGTCAATTTTTACTTTAAATATAATTGAATATACTAATTTTTTTTTTACCATGGGGTATTTTCATTACTTAGATTAAACTAAAACACAGGCTAACATATGAAACCTGGACCAACCTGCATTAAAATTTTATATTATATGCCTTATGCCATTATTTATTACACAGTTCCTCAGACTTTATTCTTAAAGAAAGGTATTCACAGAAAGTTAAAATATTCCTGATACTGCTCTAAATTGAGCTAATGAAATAGGTGGATGATGCTTTTTAACGATCAGTTTCATTGAAATATGCTTTTTTAAAGATGAAACTGGTTGAGTCCATGAGTGAGGAGGAGTTTGAAAATTAATCTCCAAAACGTGGCCATTACATCCAACAGAAATTTCTTCTGTTCATAGGTTGATCTGATGAAAATCAGTTACTAACGTCTATCTTGATTGACATGTAATTTAATCCAAGCTTGTCATAGTAAGAAATGAAGTGAACATTGTATCTGCTATTTAAGGATAAAGGTTGAAGGAAAAAAGGGAACATCATTATTCTTTCTTTTTAAAGATGTATTTATTTATTTATTTGAGGGAGGAAGGGGCAGAGGAGAGGGAGAGAGAAACTCAAGCAGACTCTGTGCTGAGCGCAAGCCCAACACAAGGCTGGATCTCATGACCCTGAGATCACAACCTGAGCCAAAGCCAAGAGTCAGTTGCTTAACCGACTGTGCCACCCAGGCACCCCAGAACATAATTATTTTTATAATTAATTAAATGTGGCTACTTTTGCAAGGAATGTTCCTTGTTTGTGAAGATCTTAAAGACAGAAGGGATTGGGGGCTCCTGGGTGGCTCAGATGGTTAAGGTCTGCCTTCGGCTCAGGTCATGATCCCAGGGTCCTGGGATCGAGCCCCGCATAAGGCTCCTTGCTCAGTGGGAAGCCTGCTTCTCCCTCTCCTTCTGCTGCTCCCCCTGCTTGTGCTCTCTTGCTCTCTCTGTCAAATAAATAAATAAAATCTTAAAAAAAAAAAAGACAGAAGGGATTGAACTTTTCATGAGGCATTTTGAGTACTAAGTTTAACAAAGAAAAACACGGCAGTTCCTAAAGATGGAAATAAACAAGCTATAATACTACTTTCAGTGTGAGAATATAATGTTATTTGGGGAAGAAGTGTGAAGTTTGCAATTGTCATAATGTGAATTGGATATCATTCTCAATAAATTTCTTTCTCTAAACATATTGATATATTAATACAATTCTCTTTTTTGATCAATTGAATTTCCACTTATCCCCTTAAAAGTTGGTTCCTTTCTTATGATTCTTTCTTTTTAAAAATTTTTATCATTTATTTTTTTATGTATTTATTATTCATTCATTCATTTTTTTCTTTCTGAGAAGCGCAGGATGCTCCATTGGAGCGTCCACTCCCTCGGATGTAAGCATATATGAATTCTTCTAATTGTTACAAGTAATATAGTCAAATTGAACAAGAAGCAATTCTTTCTTATGCTGACACAAGTTGGTGAGGTATTAATTGTCTCTAGAAGGTGATATCTCAGTTAAATTATACCAAGTAAAGTTTCATCATTTTTTCAAGGAATTATGGAGCTGTATAGAGGCTACAGCTTCCTATTATTTGAATAATAAAAGAGAAATTTTAAAATTTGCTCCACTAAAGATTTTTATCACCTAATTAAATTAAAAAATGGAGAAAATATAAACAATGACTCATGTTATATATAAAAAGAAAAATCTCAATTGTTCCTCACAATTTTTATTTCTTTAAATCTTGCTCTAAAAGTGTCCCCACTTTACCATTCATAACAATTAATGAGTAGTTAGTTCAATGGAATCCACAAAGCAAGAATTATATACAAGGCATTGTGCTGGGTGCCATGTAATATGCAAAGATAAACCAAATGAAGAGTTAGGTTTTTATAGAAAAGGACCCTCAACTCTATGGTCAAATAATCTTTGACAAAGCAGGAAAAAATATGCAATGGAAAAAAGACAGTCTCTTCAATAAATGGTGCTGGGAAAATTGGACAGCAATATACATAAGAAGGAAACTTGATCATTCTCTAACACCATATACAAAGATAAATTCAAAATGGATGAAAGACCTCAATGTGAGACAGGAATCCATCAAAATCCTAGAGGAGAACATAAGCAATGACCTCTTTGACATCAGACACAGCAACTTCTTTCAAGATACATCTCCAAAGGCTAGTGAAACAAAAGCAAAAATGAACTTTTGGGACTTCATCAAGATAAAAAGCTCTGCACAGCAAAGAAAACAGTCAACAAAACAAAGAGGCAACCCAGAGAATGGGAAAAGATATTTGCAAATGACACTACAGATAGAGGGCTGGTATCCAAGATTTATAAAGAACTTCTCAAACTCAACACCCAAAAAACAAATAATCTAGTCAAAAAATGGGCAGAAGACATGAACAGACACTTCTCCAAAGAAGACATACAAATGGCTAACAGACACATGAAAAAATGTTCATCATCATTAGCAATCAGGGAAATTCAAATCAAAACCACATTGAGATACCACCTTCCACCAGTTAGAATGGCAAAAATTGACAAGGCTAGAAACAACAAATGTTGGAGAGGTTGTGGAGAAAGGGGAACCCTCCTACACCATTGGTGGGAATGCAAGTTGGTACAGCCACTTTGGAAAACAGTGTGGAGGTGCCTCAAAAAAACTAAAAATAGAGCTACCCTATCACCCAGCAATTGCACTCCTGGGTATTTACCCCAAAGACACAGATGTAGTGAAAAGAAAGTCCATGTGCACCCCAATGTTCATAGCAGCAATGTCCGCAACGGCCAAACTGTGGAAAGAGCCAAGAAGCCCTTCAACAGAGGAATGGATAAAGAAGATGTGGTCCATATATACAATGGAATATCACTCAGCCATCAGAAAGGATGAATGCCCAACTTTTACACTAACATGGTTGGGTCTGGAGGAGATTATGCTAAGTGAAATAAGTAAAGCAGAGAAAGTCAATTATCATACGGTTTCACTTATTTGTGGAACATAAGGAATAGCGTGGAGGACATTAGGAGAAGGAAGGGAAAAATGAAGGGGGGGAAATTGGAGGGAGAGAGGAACCATAAGAGACTACAGACTCTGAGAAACAAACTGAGGGTTCTAGAGGGGAGGGGGTAGGGGGATGGGTTAGCCTGGTGATGGGTATTAAGGAGGGCACGTACTGCATGGAGCACTGGGTGTTGTACAAAAACAATGAATCATAGATCACTGCATCAAAAACTAATGATGTAATGTATGGTGACTAACATAACATAAGAAAATAAAATTAAAAAAAAGAAAAGTGCATTTCTTTAAACTGTGTGTTTTGCTCGTACCTTCCCTTAACTATAGTGACACTAATCCTAGTGTTGGGTTTTGCTTTATAAATGCAGCATCAACAATCACCTGGTGGCTGGCAATGCAGAATGTATTCAGTGATAGGTAGAAATAAATTGATTCTGCAAATCTGGCCTTGCAAATCGGAAAATAAATTCCTTGGGACTTAAAAACAATTTTGTTATGAACAAGTTAGCACAGAAGTTGTTTTTATGGCCACCGATGCTCAGTGACACCAGCAAAGTCACTCTGTATTCTCAGCTAGATAATTATCCTCCGGTGCCCTTTAGTGCAAATGCATTTATCGTCCTTTAGTATTTCTTCCTTTATACAGGCAGTTCTTTCACCTTGGCATTCTTAAATCTATTGCTCTTTTTCCCCAACATTTCTTTGTTACCAGGC
This sequence comes from Callorhinus ursinus, assembly GCF_003265705.2. NCBI lineage: Eukaryota > Metazoa > Chordata > Mammalia > Carnivora > Otariidae > Callorhinus > Callorhinus ursinus. The sequence continues at coordinate 25,610,864 of NW_027397064.1, forward strand.
ATTCAAAAACCAAATGTTCTAGAATGTTTTCTTTCCCCACACACGGCTTTAGAATGTGATTGTCCTTACACCTCTCTCAAAACCATTTTTTCTGTTATGAATATTTCTCCTAGCTAGGTCATCCACAGCATGATTTGGTGTCTCCTTGGCAACCACATGGTCTTACCATTTCTCAGTATCCTTTTTTACTCCCACTCATCACATTTCTCTTCTTTCTAATCATTAATCCTTGAAATATCTTCACCTAGTCCTTCTCCTTGTTTTTGTATCCTCCATGTTAGTTGTCCACATTCTCATACATATTCTACACCCCAGTCTTTAAATTGCATTAATTACCTTTTTTATAGGTCAGGGATCAGATCTATTTAAGATAGATAAATCTCTTCTACAATTCTTCTTGCTGTGTTATTAGGCTGTACAATTTCCAATTGAACTAGAAGTTTGGTAAACAAGGGTGATGCCTGATGGTCCTATCAATATCAAGGTTATATAACCTATTTTGATCCCAGATACAAATCTGGAATTTAATGAAACTTTTTTTTAAAGATTTTATTTATTTATTTGAGAGAGAGAGAATGAGAGATAGAGAGCACAAGAGGGAAGAGGGTCAGAGGGAGAAGCAGACTCCCCACCGAGCAGGGAGCCTGATGCGGGACTCGATCCTGGGACTCCAGGATCATGACCTGAGCCAAAGGCAGTCGCTTAACCCACTGAGCCACCCAGGTGCCCACAAATCTAGAATTTAGATAGGCACCTGGGTTTTATGAGCATGACCTATTTTAGAATTGAGCTGCTGTGTCTAAACCAAAGTTAGATAGTCGAGTGTTTAAAATTACAGGCTTTGAAATCATACAGAATTCCTAAGTTTGAATCCCAGTTCTGCCTCTTACCAGCTGGATGATGTTGGACAACATACATAAACTCTCTTACCTAAAGTAGGCAAATAGTACTCTCCTTATTGAGTGCTTGGAAGGATGAACTGAAATAATGTAACACACAGTAAATAGGTAGAAGCTTAGCTGATAGTAGCTTTTAATTTAAAGCCTCTATTTTGAGTAAATTTAGCTCACATCCACTTAGAATTGATTTCCTAATTCCATCTTAGAACACCTTATAGAAAACCAGGGAATATTTTGACCTATATTCTTTCCCCCTTCATTGGTTTAATAAACCCTAAAATGTATATGTTTTTCATTACCCTTTTTTGTAGCTCTAGAAACTAACTTTACTAAGTACTTAATATTTCAGTATTTTTACCTAAAGAGAGAGAGAGAGAGAGAGAGAGAGAGAGAGAGAGAAACTATATACAGTATCTGAGAGGAACGATGTAGAAATACACCTTTCATTGTAGTGGCTTCTCATTAGCTTATCTTTGTTTTCAGTTCCTCTTGTGTTGAAAATGTTGCAATTTTCACACAAATGTAGAACAAGAATTGTGCATTATGCGGTAAGCTTTGCATAGATAATTTCATGCACTATTATGCTTTCTGTAGTAATGAGTTTTCTATAGCTGTAATTCTTTCCTTCTCTGAGTCTTAAAACTTTCCATGGCAACATTACTTTACAGTTATAGGGTAAACACATCATAACATGGAGGAGTATGTGTACATTGAGAGGATAGATCCCCAATCCCCTGACTCTTGTCTGGCTGCTAGCTGCCCACACTTCTTCAACTAAGCCTCCAATTTATCTCCTCCCTTGCTGAGTCAAATATAGTTTGCACACTATTAGATTTAATTTTATGTTGGATTTATGCATAGTTTTCTTCAAGAACTAATTGATCCATTGCTTTTGAAGTGTCAGTCCTCTAAAAGAATTGCCATGATCTGTGTTATTTTTTCTGCTAGTTGCACGTGAATCTATAACATTGTGCTCTATGTATAGATTTAACAGGATTTCAGCATACCCATCTCCTTTGATACTGACATCTTTCAAATTTTTACTTTCTTCTTTCTTCATTGGATAATGCCTGTCAGTGTTCTCTTGAGAGAGTTGGTCCCAGGGTTAATTATTTCCGGCTGCTATCCTACAGCTGGAATATTCTGAAATGCTTAGTCTTTGACCTATTTTGGCTTTTACAAGTCTTCTTCCAATCACCTGTATGCAATTCATATTGTTCATTTTAATTGTAGGTGTATCAGGTAAGGGCATAATGTCATGACTTTCACTGTTTTACCTAACTTCTATCCTCAGTGTGAAGTTAAGCCTTTATCAGGTATATATTTTTCTGTCACTGAGGCACCTTTTTTTTTTAAATCTTACCTTTTCTTTACTGAGACAAATATAAGTGACTAAAAGCTACTAAGAAACCTGCCTTTTTGACCAGCAATTCCATCTACACCTAGGAGTACATAGAAAAGAAAAACAAGAAAGATTTTGTGATAGGAATGTTCATTGCAGCTTTGGTAATAATAAAATTTGGAAGCAACCTAAATCACCTTACATGATGGTCGGTTAAATAAATTTAAGGATGACATTATAATGAGATGCTATGCAAACATTAGAAAGATGAAAACAATTTAATGAGGACTTAGTGTGTGTTAGGTACTGTACTATTTTTTTCTTTTTTTAAGATTTTATTTATTTATTCGACAGAGAGAGTGAGAGAGTACAAGCAAGGGGAGAAGTGGAGGGAGAGGGAGAAGCAGGCTTCCCGCTGAGCAGGGAGCCCGAGATCATGACCTGAGCAGAAGGCAGACACTCAACCATCTGAGCCACCCAGGCGCCCCACTACTGTACTACTCTATGCATAATTCCATTTAGCTTGTGTATCAGTGCTATGAGGTAGATACTTTTGTTATCTCTATTATATTTATAAGGCAATTAAATCTTAGATAAGTTTAGTAAGCAAAAGCACACAAGTGGTTAGCAAAATTTAATTCCCGAATTTCTAACTTCAGAGCCTAAGGTCTTAACCAAGTAGTCTGTCTTGAATTTGTAATAGAGAAAACAATATTAATGATATTTATTTATAAGATTTATTACACACAATAAAAAGCAATATGATGGGCCTTTTACTTATTTGATTTTAATTCTTTTTATGCCCCATATATTATATAAATTATTGTATAATAAAATAACACATGCTAAAATAAAAGCATAAAAATACACAAAAGATATTGTTTAAAACAAATTTATATGTAAATATAATGTACTTCCCCTATTTTTCTTTATAGTCATGGTGTTTCAAAATTATTTTCAAAATAGATATTCTTTGTAATTTGGTCAAAGGGCTCAGGGCCATGAATGTAGTTTTCCACTCTGTTCTGTTCGATGCTATAAATATTTATCATTCTTATTGACTATGTCACCTATTTTATAATAACCAATTAGACACCTCTTTGGATGAACGTCAAGTATACTTTTTACTTTAAAGCAAACAAATGCCTCATCCAGTGTCATCTTCTCCTGACCATAACTGGACTCGATGACCACTCTTTTTCTTTTGAAAACTCTCTGTAATTTTATGTCAGGTACATTTTATAGGTTCACTCTAACCAATTTTTAAAAGCTGGTGAAATTTTTACTAAAGATTCCTGTATGTATTTGTTTAACTGAGATTTTTTTTTTTTTTTACAAAACTGAATAGAAATAACCAGAACTGTATTATCTTTCTTCCTTCAATATTGTTAAATACTTTTTTTCAGTCAAATAACTTTAGTGTTCTCTCCTTCCCTTCATTTTGGCCACTTAACACCTCTCTTTCCCTCCATATCTATATATTTTTACAGACCTCTCTGTATAGATTTATATGTATCACCACAAAAGTGCTCCAAGGAAATGAACAAATGATGTCTAGTAAGGGAGATGAGAAATTAATGAATCAATGTCCTATTAACATATCTCCTGTTAAAGGCAGTCATTAAGTGACCCAAAGCTTTCTTGTTTGTAGGAAGAACAGTTAGGAAGCTGTTAGGAAGGCCTATCCAAGAGATGTTGATGAATACAACCCTCGTGGTAGCGATGAGAAAAGGAGATAAATACATACATCCCAGTGTGGTTGGGGGTTAGCAAGTAAATTTGAAATAAATAATTCCTTAATAAATAAATGGGTAAATAAATGTAAAATTACTAATCTCAGGTCTTTGTCCTTAGGGAGCATATAATCTAATTATGGAGTTACATAGACACAAACAATTGGAATCATTTTATAATATCATTTTCGTCATGTGCATCTTGGACTAAACAAGCAAAAGGCTTTACTCAATTCATTAATCCCAATGTTCTTGTGAAGAGATGAACAAATCTTTTCTTTTAATGCTAAAGAAAATCAAGACTAATACGAAAATTCTACAAAGGAGTTATAATACATATTCATAAGATCTGAGAGTGATAGTCGTACACAGTTAACGAAATAAAAAAGGACATAGAATCATACTTTTTAGATTTGCAAAAATAATGATAACTTTTATTTCATTATTACTATGTGTCAGACCCTGGGCAAAGCACTTCATGTACATTGCATCATTTAATAATTATATTTAATAAATAAATAACACACCATTTAATAAACATTGATTGGTAATTTGAACCATTTTAAATATGTAGTTTAAATTCTAAGCAAAAATGTTTACTTTAACATATGCTAAATTTTTATCATTAAATTTGTCCAGATGCTTGTGGGGTATTTTTGTTTGTTTGTTTGTTTTATTTTAGAGAGGGAGAGAGAGAGAGCAGGGGAGGGGCAAAGGGAGAGGGAGAGAATCTTTAAGTAGGCTCCATGCGCAGCTTGGAGCCCAAGGCAGAGCGCATGGAGCTTGATCTCATGACCCTGAGATCATGAATGACCTGAGCCCAAATGAAGGTCGAACGCGTAACCCCATTGAGCCACCCAGGTGCCCCTGTCTAAATGTTTTTCCATTCATTCCAGGATAATAAAGTTTTTGATTTGTCAGGCAAATATACAAGTATGACTAAACAGTTGATGAAAATTTCCTCCACTCATTTATTTTTCTAACATTAATTTAAAGTGTCTACATTTCTTTGCCAGTGCTAACAAAGATGCTGAAGCAAAAATTTCAAAGTAATTTTTAAGTCTAAGTAGAATAGTATCACTCCTCCTCTCCTGATGTTTCTTAATCTTTGTGGAGTGAACGAGAGGTAAGACTGAAGGGACGGTCTCTTTGGAGGTGAGCTAAGGGCCTTAGGGAGCAAGTGACTCAGGTGAGAACAGCTCCTGTTTTCTACAAGATTCGGACTGCCATGCAACAAAGGACAAATGCCATTATTTCAGGGAAATCTGAAATTTTGGACTCAGACACGGTCATTCGATAAACCTGGTCATTTACCAGTTTGAGGAGTTCTGGGAAAAGTCCCTCCTTATCCCTCAGCTCTGAAACAATTTCTCTACCTGCTCTGCCACAGTCCCTGAAGAATTCCAATTAGCCATCCTCTATGGTTAATTTATAGGACTTGTTGGGCAATATAGAAAAACACAGTTTGTTGGAAAAAACATCAGATTTGGGATCAAAACTGATTTGCCTTGAACAAGTTACTCAGCTCTCTGGTCTCTTGTTGCCAAATGAGAATATCTTCCTCAGAGAGTTGTGCTGTGAAAAGTAATGTAATCATGTAAGTATTTATGTGGTAGAGAATGCTGTATAGGGTGATGCTCTATTCACTTATTTTTCTCACTGGCTCACGGGCTTTGGGAGATGAGAACACCAGTTAGGGTTCATGTACTATTGGAGTAACACTACACCGTCGAGAGGCAAGGAAGGCACATTCTGATTACATCAGTATTTTGTAGGAGGCTGGCCATCAGTGAATGCATTGAAAGTTTGATAAGCATGTGATAAAATGGAGCTATATTAAATGATCTGGAAACTCCAGCCTGTCCTTCAGATTTCAGGATGGCACTGTTCCCAGACAAGTTACTCATCCTGTTCCTAAAAAACTTCAGAGAAAGAGCTTTCTGCCTTAGTAAAGCACCCCAGGGTTTGCCAGCCACAACAACGTAGAAACCCTTCCAGATACCTCACTGCATTCCTGCTGCAGTTGGCCTGATTGTGCCCTTCTTGGAGATGGAAAAATACAGATGGGACTCACTTAAAAGAAATGCATTATATATATATATATATATATATATATATAAAATGCTGCTGCTGCTGATTCAGTTTTCAAAACTTAAAAAAATTGACATAGAAAATGTATTGTTGAGTAAAATACTGCCTTTCATCTATTTATAAAATACTCAGGTATCAAAATTAAACAGATAATCTAAATGATTAAGTAAAAATACAAATATTGTTGTGGTTAGTGGTTTTATGGAAGACAGTTTTCCTTTGAGTTTCCAACACTCATAGTTACCAAAGGTCTAGATTGCTGAAGTCACTTTTGAGCCTTTTTAATTAAACCTCGATAATTGGAGAATGTAAAAAAGGGGAACCACAAGGAAGGTAGGTCTGAGGGAGAGGAACAAGGGAGAAAAGGAGGGGACCAGAAGGTCTTATAAAATTGAAATTCACTTGCAAACTGAAAAGTGGAAAAATCCTGGGCCGGAATTATACTGAGACATAACAGAGAAACTGACTCTGGATAGGCTGAAAACCAGGTTTGTTTAAAAAAACCGTAAAGTCTTTTATTCTTTTAACTGCTTTTTAAATATTGAGCAACATAAATGTTAACAGTAGTTTGCCAATATTTTCAAAGAATTGAATTTAATAAACTTCCTACATTCATTATATGCATTAATGTCTTCTAATAATTCCTAAAATGAGAAAAATAATGCTTCATAATAGACTTTTGTTATTATTCAAGCAGATTAAAATATGCCAGAGTGCATTAGGCAATTAAGCAAGCAATGAACTGCTTACTTTGGAGGCAAATAAACATTTGGGCAGCCAGACTATTATCAAGCAAATGAGCACTTTAGTGCACTCAATGGTACCCCAAGGACTGCTTCTGAAATGATAACATAATAATAGCTAATATTTATTGAGTGCTTATGATATGCAAGGCACTGTTAAGTGCTTTACAAGTAATGGCTTATTTATTTCTCACAACTCCATAATGGAAGTATCATCATTCCTATTTTACATATGTAGAAACTGAGCTCAGAGAAGGTATGGAAGTTGCTTGAAGTCAAAGAGTCTGGAAGGGACAGATCTGAGAACAGAAACCCAATAGTCACTCCCAAAGGTCTCTCCTCTTATCCACTGGGTGGCGCCTTCTCAAATAGTCAGTGATGTGATGGGGAGCAAATGCGCTGAGAAGTTCAGATGCAAGGTCATTCCTGCTATGCAAAGTTAGAAGATGCAGTAGAACAACTCTCACTTTCTTACATCTGCCAAAGAAGATTATGAACATGCAGGGATTAGCACTGGAAAGAGCTACATTTTGTAACATGATGAATTACAAAAGCCAAACCTCCTAAATCCCAACAGAGTGGTCCGTGCAGGATAAAAACACATCCTTTCACTTGTTTCAAAATCAAAATATTATGCAATGCAAAAAAAAAAAAAAGTGGTACAGTGCTGACCACATTTTTGGGACTCTAAATTTGCTCTTATTATTGACCATTTTTCTGAGGAAGGATATCTGTTTGCATGGGGGTCTTAAATGATAAATAGCACATGGCATTATATTTTTCAGTTGGTAATTTGAAGATCCTTTGAGGTAATCTGATTCAACCCTTCCATTTTAAAGAGGAAGAACCCAAGACTTGAGTATTAATATCAAGCAGTAAGCAGGAAAGATTAAAACCTGGGCCTTCTGAATCCTTGTGTTGAATATTTCCAGACAGCTTACATAAATAGAACCACTGGAGGCAGAATGGATCCATCCCTCAACCCCCATTTCTTCCTGTTTTGTACTCTGAATACTCTATTAGCTCCAAGAAAGCAACATGTAAGAGAAAAGCTTTAGGATGGAGTTTTATTCCTCTCAGGAGGTGTCAGAAAGTCGTGAAATCTGGGGAAGGATTATCCTCTTGTGACAGGCAGGGGATAATCTTTGCTATTGTGGGTATGGTGGTCTGACATGACTGGTGACTCCCTGGGGCTATTTGATATTTGATATTTCTTAAATAAAGAGTCTTTGGAATACCTTGCCTGGGATGAGTTGCCATGGAAACAGTGGAGTCAGCGGTTGCAGTCGGTTAGTAAAAGATTTCATCTATTTGCGTACCTTCCAAAACATGGTTGGTGCAGATTCTCAAAACAGCAGCTTTGCCTGTAAAACATTTGACATTGACCACAGACTCTGATTCAGGAGGTCACCTTTTAAATGTCATTCTGCAATCAATGTTGCTACAGCAACCTAGAAAAAAAAATACAGTAAGGATTGCCAAACTGGCAATAGTCTCACCATAGAGCTCGAAGTAGCGATGCCTGTGTTAAAAAGTCTGCAAAGCATTTCTAATTCTCCCTGCCCTCCCACCCCCACTCTCTAACCTAGAAAATTTAGCCATGGATATTTCTGTTTCCATGTCACTGATGGAGTGTAGAGGGGAAAGTACACAAGGGGTGAAAGGAAAAGTGAAAGGGAAAGAAGGGAGACAGGAGAGATGGGTCCAGGATGACTTGCAAAATTGAAATGCACAATATCAAATGTGAGAAAGGAAGGAACTGGTATGAATTCTTAGGCAATGCTGGTGGTCACGTTTTTGGAAAACAATTTAGTACTCCCAGTGGATTTGAAAATGCACATAATCTATGACCCAGAAATTGCACTCCTTGGAACAGAGTCTCAAGACATCCTTACACATGTGCCAGAGAACACATGGTCAAGAATGTTCCTGGCATCCCTGAGTTTAATAGAAAAAAATGCTAGAGACTTTACACACAACAGCATAGATGATTCTCATTACCTAATGTCAAATGAAGAAGCAAGTCATAATAGAATATATGCAGTAAGAAAGTAAACTATTCAAAACTAAACATCTCATTTAAGGAAGCATATCCAAATGATAGTTATAAAGAAGAATAAGAGAATTATTAACACAAAATTCAGCAGTGTGTTTATGTTTGGAGAAGAGAAAGAACAATTTTGGTTGGGACATTAACACGGGTACTGGTAATGTTCTATTACTTTTTAAAGAAATTGTAAACTATGCATATCTTTATAGGTGCTTTTAAAATTAATGTTAAAGTAATAAAAAGTTGAAAAATAGAAATTCACCTGCCATGATTGTTTTTTATCTTCTTCAGCAAAGAATATTACAGGTAGATATTGTTATTATCAAACACAATAATAGCATTTGCAGAGAATTCTAGAATTAGTGAAGAATGTTCACAACACTTTAAGATGGATTTGATTATTTCTCAATTGGCAACCAAAAAATAGAGGCTCAGATGTGATATATACAAGAAAACAGACCTACAAAATGAATAAACTGAAACTCTGGACTGGTGACTCAATAACCTGATGATCTTTCCTCTGGCCTGGACCAGAAGCTCACACCTCTGGTACACTCTTTCATTAGAATCATTTGGCTGTTACTCTTCCCCATCTCCTCTCTCAACATCACTCATCTTGAACGCCATGCTCCTGTTGCTCACAACTTCTTGAAAATCTCATGCTCTCTTGGGGCGCCTGGGTGGCTCAGTCATTAAGTGTCTGCCTTCAGCTCAGGTCATGATCCCAGAGTCCTGGGATCAAGCCCCACATCGAGCCCCACATTGGGCTCCCTGCTTGGCGGGAAGCCTGCTTCTCCCTCTCCCACTCCCCTTGCTTGTGTTCCTGCTCTTGCCATCTTTCTGTCAAATAAATAAGTAAAATCTTTAAAAAAGAAAAAGAAAGAAAATCTCGTACTGTTTCATGTGCCCAGGTCTTTGCCCATCTTTGCACATTTGCTCAGTGGACAGTGCCCTCTCAAATCACAACTCCCTTCCAGCTCTTTTAGTTTGCTCATTCCTCCTCATCTTTCAGGTCTCAGCTTTGATGCCACTTGATCTAGGGCACCTGAATCCTCAACATTAGGTGAGCGGTCTCATAGTATCCTTGACAGCGATTTACCTTCTGGCTACTGATTTACATCATCTAACTAAATTGTAAATCCCTTGAAAGCAAGGGTTGTGTCTTGTTAACTGCCTTATCCCCAGCACCAGAATCAATCTCTCTATTTACTCTTGCCACAATGAGATTACAAAACAAAGCACCACAAAGCTTAGTGGCTTAAAGTAGCCATCATTTATTCTTCCTTGTGCATTTGCAGGTCTGCAGGGATTTGGCTAATCTGCACTTGGCTCCAAGAAGAAGACTGAATCCTCCTCTGCTCCACATGTCTCTCTCATCTTCCCTGGACCCATGCTCGGTTATGTTCTACTCACAGCTACTGCAGAAAGACAATAGCATGTACAAGCACATTTTAACCTGCCACCTGTGTTATGTTGGCTAGCATTCTTTGGGATAGTCACATAACCAAGCCCAAAGTCAATGGTAGGAAAGAACATGCTGCCTTTACTGGAAAGAACTTCAAAGGCACTTGGCAAAGATGGTGGATATAAGCAGGGGTGAAAAATGAGGGCCAATAATTCAAGATATCACAGTCTGTGTGCATGGCATACATAGGATGGCTTCTAGATCTTAAAGTACGGCTTTGTTGATCCTTTACCTTCCCTTTATGGGCCTCTTCCCCCATCAAAGAGCTTCTTCTCTCTTACTCTGCCTCTTCTCCAACCTGCATCTGTCTGTACCTTTTTTATCCCTCCCCACAACTGTTTCCTACCAAAATATGTCCTCTTGCTCAGCTTTGTGCATTTTGATGGATGACTTTAAGTCGTCAAAATATCTCAAGATCCAGGATAATGGATTTTAATAGACTTAGGTAGGTGATGGGGAAGATTTGGGAGGATCCAATGGCCTTGCCTTGAACTGAATCCTTAAATTCCTCATCAAGCCCCAGGGACATGCTTTATGAATAGTAGAGCTGAACCGCCAACATTCCTTTACCTCTGTCTCTTAGAGCAACTGTTGTTTTATCACTAATTATGAGTATCACTCATTTAGTCCTTAACAGTAAAGAATTTTCTACTCTTCTATACATCCATTTTTATTCAAATGGGTAGAAAGGAACTGGGGAAAAAGGAATAAATAATGCATATTTTTAAAAAATGTAGTCTATATTTAGTTTCTGCCTCAAATACATTTTATTTAGGCAAAAACATGCTCTACACTTCCTTTAGAAACCAGCATAAATTATAAAAATCATTTCATAGCATTCATAAAACCTTTTGGTATCTTTTATATCAATAGCATACTGTTTATAGAATTGAAAAGAAGTTTAATTATGGAATTTTGATGAAAAAAATTGAGGCAAAGATAGTGGTAATAATTTTACCCTACATTCATCCCCTTTCAGTCATTCTTTGGTTGGGAAAAGTTTTTACATTATTGGAAAGAAAATGACAAGTCTGTAGATTGTTTCCTTAGAGTAATGCCACATTATTGAGATGTAGAGCAAGTTTTGTTTGTTTTTGTTTAACAATTAATAGAAAGGCAAAAGAAAATAATGATTAGATTTAAAACCTTACCTTGGAATCACATATAGAGAAATGTATGAATGTAATGTGAGTGTGGGCCTTGGTATTTTCATTATTTGATTTGTAGTGACCGTTATGGTTTTAAACATACCTAGAATTTATTTGGTCCTTTTCCCACTGAGATCAGGTTATGGAGATCACAGACTTAGGATGTCCCTGGGTTTCTGAAATGTGAGCAGCATTAGCCTAATGATTTTAGCTTGGGATATTTGCCACTTAAGAAAGGGTAACTAGGGCGCCTGGGTGGCTCGGTTGAGCGACTGCCTTCGGCTCAGGTCATGATCCTGGAGTCCCTGGATCGAGTCCCACATCGGGCTCTCTGCTCAGTGGGGAGTCTGTTTCTCCCTCTGACCCTCTTCCCTCTCATGCTCTCTATCTCATTCTCTCTCTCAAATAAAAAAATAAAATCTTTAAAAAAAGAGAGAGAAAGGGTAACTAGGGGCTTGGATGGCACAGTTGGCTAAGCCACGACTTTTGGTTTCGGCTCAGGTTGTGATCTTAGGATCGTGAGATTGAGCCCTGCATTGGACTCTGCACTAAGTGCAGAGTCTGCTTGGGTCCTCTGCTGCTGTCCACCCCCATACTCTGTCTCTCTCTAAAATAAATAAGTAAATCTTAAAAAAAAGAAAGGGTAACTAATGTTTCTGTTTAATATGTATTCTTATTCTGATTGTGAACAGTAAACTCCATGGAAGTATTATACTCAACTCTTAATAGATGTCCTCTTTCAAAGATGAAAGCCAGCTCACCTTCTTTTGTGAATTCCATTAATTTGGAGCTTATGGGTTCTAATAATGTTTTAATTTGTCATACTTAGGCCACAAATCAATAAACCCTTGGTCATTTGTGAATACCTAAGCATTAAAGGCAAAGAAAAATATGGCTCTATTGTTGATATTTTACTTTTGCAATATTGAGGTATCCAATTTTATATGGCATTTAACTATATATTTATTTTGAGCCTCTAGGAGCTTAATTAAACTATTCATGTCACATCTTTTACTTTGTTTTGTAATTGTATTTATTAGAAAAAAAATAACATGAGTTATAAGCTTTTAGTTTCCAGGTAAGTGAGCTCAGAGTTGTGTTTAAAACTTGAGACAATAATGACAAAACCTTGAAGAAAAAGCCAACAGTACAATCCCTTAAAAAGGGAAGCTTTCCTACCTCTTCAGGATCATTAGCACTCTGCTGCTTTCCTCATCCCAAAGAAGGGAGGTTGGCTAATGTTAGAAAAATTCCCTTACAGACTAGCACTCTCTGACTCAATGGATATGACTCAGCATGCTTGACAGCCAGGACTAGCCTTGAAACATCAGATGCAATTTCCTGGAAGCTGTTGTCAAATCTATTTGCAAAGCCAAGCAGAAAGATTTTCATCAGGAACTCAGTTGTGCACCTGTCTAGGGTATCTATGGAAGTTCCTTTATTTGCAGTGAGGCTGTAGAAATTACATGGAAGAGGGTGAGCTATGAAGTGTTTACCTGCAGCAATAAACTGAAAAAGGGAACAATGAGTTTTATGTCCTTCCTCATTCTTCCACTCTCAACACAGGAACACACAAAGAAAAATCACAAATCATGCGCACGTGTGTGTGCACACATACACAGGGGAGGAGGGTAGGAAGGGAGGAAAGACAGAAGATTGCTATTTCAGTGGAGACCTGGCTAGGTGTCAGAATAAGGCCTTTGGGGAAGAGATTATAAGAACTAGAAGAACTGGTTTGTTTCCACTACTGAGTGGAGCAAACGGGTGTGGGAGAGAGAAGCATCAGAGGAAGGGATTTGGAGAAATGTGTGTGAGAGGTGTGTTGTCCCTCTTCACAATGTGGGTTGGTGGTACTTGACTCATCTTCCTGTGAGGTTTGATGTCCTTTTGGGGACATGCCCATGAAATTTTGGGGTGAGTCTTTAATAAGGGGAATGGTGACTACTTTTTAACTGGAGTTTGTAGAGCAGCAGAATTTGGAGACCTAGAAAGAAGATAGCTGAAATGGCTGGAATGACATTTCTAAGGGAGAGAGGGAAGAATCTCCTCCACCCCTGTGTCTCATTTGGGAATGGCAGTCATTTCTAAGTTTCTCATAGAGGCTGAGGGCAGGCCAGAGGAATTAATTTGAATCACGACACAGATTACCAGTTTCCCAAGACATTGCTCAATAATGTAAGAATACCCTTTCAACAGTTTACCACTTCAATGATTGTAATCAGGCATCCAAAGATTAAGTGGTCCACAAATGAGAACTTCAAACTCCCCTGGGTCTTTGCACCTGGCCACAACTGATCATCCTGAACACCTGGCTGAGAAGCAGGCAGGGCTGGGAGAACCCAGCCCAATCCTCACAACCCCAACCTCTGCCAGCTCACTGGATCAGACTCCTTCATCCCTCCACTGGGAGTTAGGCATTCGTGACTCCTGAGCAATTAATGGTCAGACCCAAAGAAAGGAGAATAGTCAATAAATGAAAAAGAAGAAACCTGGGAGAGATGTATTAAATAATAAACTTTGTGTTTGACTGAATGATATCCTCTCCCAACAGTTAGGTTTTTAACAATAAAGCAAGGAAGGAGACTGCTATTTTTTTTTAAATTTGTGAATTTTGTGCACACATCTAACAGTGACTGGTTGGACAATCAACTCCATCTGTTCTATATGTTTCTTCTGGCAGTGAGACATCAGCTTCCAATTCTTCAGTAAGTTTGCTCCCACAAGTGAAAAACTCTAGCACATCAAATCTTTACCTAATTTCCTGGGCAAGGATTTTATCTAATTTCTCTAAAATTAAGAGAAAGAGGCGGGGGGAGGTCTTGGTTGATTCTGAGTTTATAACAACTTTTATAACAGTCAAGGTAATGGTACACAATGCTATAGTAACATGTAAGCCCTAAAATCTTAGTTGCTTGTTTAATGCAACAAAAAGATTATTTATTGCTCAGTATGTTATAGATGGGATTGTCTTCTACATCAAGTAGCAAGGCCTTCTACAACTCTGCTATTTGACAGAGTAGCCACTAACCACATGAGGTTATCGAACATTTGAAATGTGTCTAGTCTGAATTAAAAGATTCTGTAAGCAAACCATAAGAGACTCTTAACTCTAGGAAACAAACTGAGGGTTAATGGAGGTGGGGTGGGGGCAGATGGGGTAACTGGGTGATAGGCATTAGGGAGGGCACTTGAAGTAATGAGCACTGGGTGTTGTATGCAACTGATGAATCACTAAATTCTACCTCTGAAACTAATAAATTTCTTTTAAATGCGTAGTACTGTACAACAAAAAAGTAAAATTTGCTGTAGATTAATCTGAAAAAAAAAGATTTTGTAAGTATAACATATGCACTGGACTTAGCCTTAGTAAGAAAAAAATGCAAAATATCTCAATAATTATTTGTATATTGCTTACATGTTAAAAGGATAATATCTTGGATGTGTTGGATAAATAAAATGTATTATTGAATTAATTTCATGTATTTATTTTAATGGGGCTGCTAGAAAATTTAATGGTACATGTGCAGCTTGCATCGTATTTATTGCATAGCCCTGATCTAGGAACATGTGGCCACCTGCTCTTAACTGCCTAGCCTGTAAATGACGCATGCCATTTTCATTCCTATTTCATCGTCCAGAATTAGTCACTTAGCCCAAGCCTAAGGGATTCTGGGAAATGGATATTTTTGAGTCCCCACATTCTCTGCTGCACTCTTTTTTCTCTATTTTACAATTGCTCATTATTCTTTTGCATCTATCCTTTCCCATTCTCATTTGTTGGTTTTTTATTTTATATTAAGATTTTATTTTCACGAGCAGTTTTAGGTTCATGGCAATTGAAGGGAAGGTACAGAGATTTCCATATGTTGTCTGCCCCCAAGCATGCATAGCCTCTCCCATTGTCAACACTCCCCACCAGAGTGGCATATTTGTTATAATCTATGAAACTACATTGACACATTATTATTACCCAAAGACCATAGTTCACATTATGGTTCAACTTGGAGTTGTAAATTCTATCGGTTTATATGAATGTATAATGACATGTTTCCATCATTATAATATCATACAAGCTAGTGTCACTGCCCTAAAAATTCTTTACGCTCCATCCACACATCCCTCGCCACCCTCCTGACTTCCTGAATTTTTTTAAGATTTTATTTTTAAGTAATCTCTACATCCAATGTGGGGCTTAAATTTACAACCCTGAGATCAAGAGTTGCATGTTCAGAGCCCCTGGGTGGCTCAGTTGTTAAGCGTCTGCCTTTGGCTCGGGTCGTGATCCCAGGGTCCTGGGCTTGAGCCCCACATCGGTCTTCCTGTTCAGCAGGAAGCCTGCTTCTCCCTCTCCCACACCCTCGGCTTGTGTTCCCTCTCTTGCTGTGTCTCTCTCTCTATTTAAAAATAAATTTAAATTTATTTAAATAAATAAATAACATCTTTAAAAAAAAAAGAGTTGCATGCTCTACCGAATTCCTGACTTTTTAAAGTGTCTCCATAGATCTGCTTTTTCCAGAGTATCATATAGTAGGACTCATACAGAATGTAGCCTTTTCAGATTGACTTCTTTCACTTAGTAATACACATTAAGGTTCCTCCATGTCTTTTTATGGCTTGATAGCTCATGTCATTTTAGCACTGAATAATAGTGTTCCAGTGTCTGGATGTACCACAGTCTATTTATTCACTCACCTACTGAAGGACATCTTGGTTGCTACCAAGTTTTGGCAGTTATAACTAAAGCTGCTGTAAACATCCATGTGTGAGTTTTTGTGTGGACATAAGTTTCAGCTCCTTTGGGTAAATACTAAGGAGCACAATTGCTGGATCATATGTTAAAGAGTATGTTTAGCTTTGTAAGAAGCTTCCAGACTGTCTTCCAAAGTGGCTATAGTATTTTATATTCCCCCCAGCAATGAATGAGATTTCCTGTTGCTCCACATCCTTGTCAGCATTTGGTATTTTCAGAGTTCCAGATTTGGGCCACTCTAATAGACGTGTAGTGAGTGGTATCTCATTGTTCTAACATGCATTTCCATAATGACATATGATGGGGAGCATCTTTTTATATGCTTATTGCCATTTGTCTATCATTTTCTCTTATATTGGCCAGTGGGGGGAAAAATGCCTAATTCCTACTAGTATAGTCCAACTATAACATAATCTCATACTCTGTATTTTTCCTGTTGCTCTAACTTTAAGTGAAACTCCTTGCCTTCTGAAGAACTGACTGAACTTGGCCTAACATCATTTCATGGCCTGAGGCCATTCAAAGTCCTCCCTACACTTTTTGAAAATTCCTTTTTACATTTTCATGGTTTTTCTTCTGGTTCAGTTTCTGCTCTCAGCTTTACTCTAAGTCAGTGGTCAAAACGAAAACAAGTCAGAAATTTAGAAACCTTGCTAAAGATCTGAGAGTCTTGGAAGGGATGGTCAGTTGCATCTGTGTCTTGCTAGCTCCATGTGAATAGATTTCTTTGGAAGCACAGTCAAGGCACAGAGGCTTCCTACTTTTTAGTAATCATATTGTCAATGTCTATGAGACTTCTCTCCATGCCCAACCTGCTAGGGAGAGTAACACAATCCATCCGTCTCTTCTGCTAGAATACCATGTAGGATCATTGTAGAAAACAATGTTTATTGTTTTCTACGTCATTGAATGTACTTGTATCAGTCAGCTTGGACTGCTATCACAAAATATCATAGACTGGGTGGCTTAAACAACATAAATGTATTTATCACAGTTCTGGAGACCAGAAGTCCTAAATCAGGTCCAGTATGGTCAAGGTTTGATGAGAACCCCTTCCTGGTTTGCGGATGGCCACCCGCTTGCTGTGTGCTCATGTGGCCTTTCCTTGTCATGTTTGTGTAGCAAGAGAGGTATCTCTCTCTCTTCCTCTTCTTATAAAGCCACCAATCTTATCAGATTAGGACTTCACCCTTATGACCTCATTTAACCTTAATTACCTCCTAAAAGTCCTGTCTCAGATATAGTCACATTGGGAGTACAGGCTTCAACAGATGAAATTTGGGCAGGGTGGATACATAATTCAGTTCACAACCATACTAATTTCCATCTAATTACAATACCATTTAGGTTTTAAGAGGTGCATGCTGAACTTTTAGGTCAATCAATTTGATATCATGGGGCAGGTGTTCAGAGCCTCTAACTTTAAGATTTCTCATGTGGTTATTAGGGCTAAAAGAGATTAATACCATCAGAAACTCTTGAAGAATTAAAATAATGGAAAGTATCCATAGAACTAAAGGGAGAAGGCAATAATCCTGACTAATAAATAATCCTGACTATTCTTCCCCTACTAGATACGTATCATAGAAATCTGAGTTTAGAATGAGAGCATAGTAGACTAAACCATGTATGATGAGACTTATTTTCATTCATTCTATTTCCTCCCTTTGAAAACTCAAAGTCGTAAGTCCTGTATGTCTCCTTTTAGCAAGAAAATCTCAATTATTTTGATATAAGGAACTTGAATAGGAGAAGGGATTCAGAAAAGGAAGAAAGGAAGGCTCTGGGCACCACACAGAGATCAGATTACAGACTGAATTGGCCTATGATAAATATTAGGAGCCACAGTAACTCTCCAATACCAGCTCCCAGGTTTTCCTTTGCAGCGTCCTGCCTCAGTGTTCCACTGTGTAAGCTCCCATCAGAGAGCTACAGGCCTTATTGACTCATTACTGGGGTTAGTCAAGTGTGGAATGGGTTAGGAATTGCTATAATATCCCATTACATTGCTGTTCTGCCCCATTATCTGAGCCAGCCTAGAGCAGTGTACTGGATATAATGCTGCTCTGCAGTGCAAGAAGACACAGCTTAATTCAGAGACCTTTAATAACACACAGGGAGAAGAGTCTAGAAATCAAGGCACATATACAAACAAATGAACATGCCTCAGTTGCTGCACACTGCTCTCTCCAAATGCTAAGGGTCACTTCCAGTATTCAAGTTCAAGTGCTGAGAGAGTGGTAGGTAGAGAGGCTCCCGTGGTTACAGTGAGCATTTGGAAAACAGTTGTCGTGGAATGAACCTGGAGATTTCATTTAACCTATTGATTATATAACCTGTAAGCCTCAAGGACTCGGCACCAGAGCTCTGGGGGATTGAGCCAGGCCACATATAGTGTCCATAGTCCTCTTACTCTGATTCAACCTCTCAGGCTACTTTCCTGGCATCTGGTTCACTATTCCTTCATGGTAACTATACCTTCGACTCTCTCTTCCTTCAATGCAGAGTCTTAAAATGCACTGGAAGCCCTGGGAACTGTGAAAACCCAGGGCAACGGCAACAGGCAATCCTAACTGGGTATAAGTTTATAGAATATTAATTGAAGTTGGATTTTTTTACCTCAAAAATAATACAATTACCCTGAAAAAAATTAACAGCCTATTTTATACCTACTGAATATTATGGTAACTAAATGTTTAAATTCATTTTAGCACTATTCATATTATAATTAAATGCTTGCTTAGGAATTTGTTTCACTAATTCTCCCCCATAGATGGTTAAATCCTTGAGGGAAAAGATCTAGTGTCTCTTGACTGTCATATCATCCCTATACTTAGTAGGGATTATACATAATAGATTCTCCATAAATTGTGGTTGTAAAAATGAATGAGCCAATGGTTTTCACAACCATGGTGACTTGGTGACAGTTAATATTTTAACTTCTTTTCTCATCTTTCTGCTACTGTGACTTTAGTACAGTTTGAGTTGGCTACTACTTTTACTTCTCTACAACTGGGGCTTGACTAGGTGTGTTCTTGTGATCTGGGGTAAGGTCCATTAGGAAGTAGCACATTCGTGCTTCATAAGGCCTCTTTAGATTCTTAAATAATTATGACATGAGTGGGAGCCATGGGGTATAGATGGCATATCAGTAGACCAGATGCCAATGACATCTTATGTTGCTAAACTACCTTAGAATGTTATTTAATTTCTCTATGCTTCAGTTTCCTCCTTGCAAAGAAATGAAATAAAACGCCTATTATCCTTGGGTTTTATTTTTTTAAATCTGAAATGGGAAAACAGCCATGGCTATGCCTGACATAGAGTGCAAATTCAATTTATGTTGAACCTGATCTCCACAAAAATAAGCAATTGTCAGAGGTTTAGATGCATCAGATGACAAGCGGTGTTCTCCAAACCTGACCGCAAGAGCTAGTTCTTTGTCTTTCCAGCTGGACCACTTATTGCTTAGCTCACCACCCACACACCCACAACTCCAACACATTCTCAGTACGTCTGCCCTTAGACTTATGTGGCAGCTTGTAACATTAAGAATGTGTAAGTCATCTTGCAGAAGTCTTAGGAGAAAGGGCAAATTGTGAGTAAATAATCTGAGATATATGGGTGCTAAATTTCCATAATCTTAGGGTGGAAAAGACTCTAGAATCTCCTAAACTTGTGCTCAGACTATCTTTTCTTGATCCATAAAACTTTTGGAAATCATCCCATAAGATTTATCAGGTCACAGTATGCAAGAATGGGCAGGGAAAACTGAGAACCTGTCTTCCTCATGCTTCCCCAGGTATGGCCAGAGAGTGAACCATGGGCAGAAGCCAGAAGGATACATTCTAGAAACTATAGGAAAATAAAACCTTTGAAACATCATTAAGACAAAATACCTTAATCCTCCTCAATTATAAAATAGCAGATAAGGGAGATTCTGGAATTCTCTATTTGACCATTGTTTCTTTTGCAATCCCTAAGGACTTAGTTTTCATGTCTAGGACTACTAAACATAATAAAAGGACAGTGTTAGGTGGACTCACAGGGTGTCTTTTAAGTGAATTAGTCTTATTTTGATTATACAGATATAGTTATTACCTTAAAATTTGCTCATATCACTAGGATTTAAGTACTGTTAAAAGCATTTCCTCTCCATGAAAAATTGCCATAGACCATTAAATTCTCTATTGATTTTCAGTTATGGAATATGCACCCCACATTCATTTTCAGTAGATGCCCAGTTGCTTAAGCTCTACTAATATAATGGCCTTCCTTTTAAGTCCTTTGATAATTGTTTTATTTTTCTCCATAATTCTTCCTACTAACTTCTATTTAGCCTTCATTAAGGAGAATGAAAACCTGCCCATCACCTTCTTCTCCAGTTTCTGTCCTTACGGCTGTTTTTTGAATAATAGTAATTAACATCTGTGCAAAATAATTCTTATTCACAGAGTTCTGAGGCATTAATTAGTGTCATAACATCCCTAAGAGGTAAGTAATTATAATTCTCACACTTTTTACACAGGAGAGACTGAGACACATCTGGGTTCAGTCATATGCTTAAATTCATGCATAAGAACATAAAAAAACGCACCAGGACCTGAGTTACAAAATAGATTCTCTATGCCTGACATCAGTGAGCAGTCTGTCTGCCACCTTGCTTATAGCATTGCACACTGGCGTCTCCCGGATGGCTAAAAAAATTTATTTTGATTCTTATAGTGAAGACCTTGAGTGGAATCTTATAAGGAGGGAAATTTTCTGAGAAGTCAAACTAGCAAATGAGCATGAGTTTTGCCCATCGAGAATTCTAGGGGAAAGAGGAAGTCATCCCATGAATACATGTGAAATGTATTGAAAGTACACATAATGCTAGTCAACCCCCCCTCCCTGTTATCACCATCGTGTCTAATGGCTTAGTGAACATTGTTCTTTTTTTTTTTTTTTGAAGAAGGAATTTGTTTATTGAGGGTAAGGGTGCAAGCAATATAAAAATCAAAAGCTTATCTGACTTTTCTTTCTCTGCTTCTCAAATGGGGGTTGGATTTTATTTGTACATTTTCTGAGGGTCCCGATCTGCTCATGGAATCCTTTATACAGGGGAAGCTGTGGGACAGATTCCTAGAAATCCTTCGGGAGAACTCTCATTGGGCGGGCGGGAGTGTTGCTCATGTTGCCCACTTCTTTCCCTTCTGCTTTCATGTGTATTACAAAATAGTCATTGCATGCGATGGTGAGCCCAGCAATTAGCGAGAAGAAGCTCTGGAAGCCCACTTTGCCGTCTCGGCACTGGTCCAGGTCGTTCATTGTTTTGTCCACGGCCAGAGGGTCTTTTTGATTTTCCAAAAATCCAGGGAACTCTTTTTCCATGAGTACTCTCAGGTCCTCCTTTGTTAAGTAGCCTTTATCCCCAGCAAACTTGTGAAACGTGAACATCATGGTTTCCATGGCATCTTCCATTTGAGATGGCATTTTGGTGAGGTCTGTTGAAACCTTGGCCCGAGGCGCGGCTGGGACGATTTGCTGGCTGGGACGCACGGCCAGTGAGCGGAGCGCGGCGGGCTGGAAGCCTAGTACGAGGAGGGGGTCGTGAACATTGTTCTTCCCCAAGTTTTCTACTTTGGATTCTAATCTAGAACTGAGGAGAAGAAAGTCACTGTTATACTTCTCTATATGAAACCTCAAACCAGATTGGATTTTAATCCAAATGATAGTAAAAATAGAATATTTCAAAACTATTTGGCTTTTAATTTCCACGTTAATAGCTTCCCATATGATGCATAAGGTTGGGGCATGATCCCATCAATAACAATGGATATCACTTTGGCCAAGCCTCATTTTTAAGCTAACATTTATTGATAAAACTTAGGGGATTGTCATTTTGTGTACCCACATACTTGAATATTTTCTCAATTATCAGGGATATAACTTCTTAAAAACATTCAATTTTATTACTTTGTAACTTATTTTTAACCTCCTGATATTTTATATGAAGAAAGAGTTAAAATTATAGATTGGTCTTCTCCAAAGTTTTGCCCCATAAGCAGGAATTGTATATTTCAAATAAAATTGGAAACTGGCCCCTCTAGTTGCTTTTATGGAGCCACAAGTTTAGGAGTAATTAAATGCCCTTCATGACTCTTGACACCTTTCTCCTCTCTCTGAAGTAAGGCAGAAATGAGACCTGACATGCTGCACCTGACTAGTTACCTCTGCCAATCCATTGGTCAATCTGTCCTGGTCTGGATTTAACCTGGGAGAAAGGTAAATATTGATTGTGTAAATCTGACTTAACCCTAGACTTCAAGTGAAGAGGTAGATACCATTGTCACCTTAGATAAGAATAATCTTCAGATAAAATATTGATGCGTGATTTCTAAATCTACACTTAGTCCAAGTGGTCATACAGCAACCCAGTGAGCTGGATTATATACCACCCTAGACAATCTTGTCCCCAAAAATAAGTCTAGGAATGACCTGAGGAGGAAAAACATGACACACTTTGGGAAGCAACTAGTGAAGGAAAGTCATCAGTTCTACATAAAGGCACTGAGTGTTGTTAATTCTACTTCTAAAATAAGAACCCAAACTGCCACCATCTCTTCACTGTCAGTGCACCAGCTTAATCCCAGACTTGCCTTTCTTTAAATTATTCTCCTTCTTGTCCAAATTAATAAATGCAACACTACTTATTCATAGAAGAATCTTCTAGAATGCAATGGGTGGTGTCATTCACTCCCCTATGTAAACTTCAGTAGCTCCCAGGAGACCAAAATATATTTAAAATTCCATAGGTGGAATACAGACCATTCATCTTGTGGTTTCTATATATTCTGCAATTTCCCACTGAAACCTTTGGGTTCATTCAGATCAGCTTTACTGCTATGGTTTTATTTGGCTGAAAAAGGCATTCTGTACCTTGATATGTCATGATTCTCTCATTAGAATGTCCTTCTCTTTGTCTGTTAAATGAAATCTTACTGTTCAAGAGGCTCCATCAGTCATTATAGAAACACATTTCCTACCATTCCCCCACAAACAAGTTCGTTGTTCCTTACTCTGTGCTTCAATTGTGCCTGAAACACATCTCTCTTCACATGTATCACATTGTATTGTAATCACATTAAGGACAGAAATGATTTCTTTTTCTTCTTTGCTTGCCAAGCACGTAATTTAAGTGCCCAATAATTGTTTATTGAACTGTCATTTTATCTTTTCTCTGTTATTCTCCCTCTGTAAATAATAGTGTTAAAATAATTTTCATTAATGCCCTGTGTTATTAGATACTTTATTCAACTGAGTCTCAGTTGTGTCATCTGAAAAAAAAAAACCCTGTGAAAATTATAATTATTCACTTCACAAGGATATCATGTAGATAAATTAGTACCCTCAAAGTGTTCAGAAAATGTAGGACATATTGTTTAGGTGTTAAATTCTATTACCTAAGATCAACAGTAAGGCTTTCTAAATGTCAGGAGTAAAGTTTGAGAACCTGCTGCCACAAAAAATCTATAAGAAGGTGCGAGCTAAGTGTGAAGTTTCCTTTTAGGTAATTTTGTTTCTGAAACTTCACATTGTTGGCTGGAAATTGAGTTTATAAGAATAGGATTAAGGGGGAAGTGGAGTGTTCAGTGTTCTATAGACAGACGTGTCACTGTGTATTTATAGGCATATATATGTTATATAAAGTATTTGTATTGTGTGTGTACAAGTATGTACAAAATCATAATGCACATTTATCTAAATATTTTACACACACACACACACACACACACAGAAATTAGTTAGTTACTCCTGGTAAACCACAAGGCTATCTGGGTCACACTTCCAATTTATGAGCACTGAAATTTTGTGATCTCTCCTTTCAAACCACACTATATATCTGTATGGCTTCAGAACCAACTGCATATCAGTCCATTCACTGGTTCTCAGTGAATTCTCCATTTACCAACTTTGCGAATTATTGGTAAAACAAACATGGGTCCACATAACCTAGATTTTTATAAGACTTAAAGAGATATAAAATTTTTTCACACATATTTGAGATAAAGCCGTTTTCTGACATTATCATGTCCAATAGTTGGTTAGTTAGTTTTAAAACAAAAATGATTTTATTGAGGAAGCTTACAAATAATACATGTCTGACTTTAAGTGGTTTATAAAATTCACAATAACTTGTCAATATTTTGATATTGTACCAAGATCTTTCCCTTTATTCTGGATTCCCTACTTTGAATTTTCATCTTCCTACCCAATCCACATCTAAAATTCATCCAATATAATTTTGAGATTTAGTTTCCTTAAAGAGGAACAAGCATTTAAAGACATTTGTGAAGCCAATAGAGTAGGAATTTCTTTGATTTATTTTATGATTTTCCCCTCAAATTTTTAGTTTTCTGGATACACCTGAACTGATAAAGAATTTTGATAGTTTTACATTTACAGTCTTTCCAAAACATTCAACTTAGTTTTCATAGAAATGATTCTATTTTTACATGCATATTTCCATTAATATATATAATGATCAATTTAAATTTGTTTTTACCAAAACCATGAGCCTCTAAGTTCATATTCCATGAGTTCTTTCCTGAAACTTTTCATTCACTGAATAAATACATTGTTTTTAAATGCTTACTGGTGCCAGACACTGTGAACTCTTTATGTTTCCATAACAATATGTGCTCCTCATTTTGCATGTGATATCTGTTATAAAAATTAATTCAATATTGGTGTTGTTCTCACAGCTGTCAGGGCCTAGGGCATGGAGAACCCCAAGAGTCTCCCACTTTGTGGTTTATGGACTTATGATCTAACAAAGCATGCAATGGAGCAGATAAAACAATGTCAGGTAAGTAGCATTGAATATGTAGCTGCTAAATGTAAGAATACTAACTCATACGTGTGTAAAAATGGGAGACAGAGGTCCAAATCAATGAACACCTGTGAAAATACTTTGACCTCTGACCTACCTGCCTGGACTCATTTGGCTCTCACTTCTGATTGAAGGGAGTCACCACCCATTCCACCCTTAGGCACCCTCCAGCTTGAAAAACACTGCTCTAAAAAATTTGAGAAGGACCATAAATGCTTCTATAGCAATGAAATCTGCCAGATGACTGCTTTTTGCCCATAATTCATATTGCACTTGTCATTATTGCATAGTGTTTTATTACCGGTCAGATCAATTAAAAATTAATTCAGTTCAAATAGTAATAGCTTTTTTAAATCATCTTTGTGATGTAGTAAAGGAAAAAGCAATACAAAGTAGGGATGTGTCTTGCCTAGACTTTCAAATAAACGAACAAACAAAAAAGGGATGGTGTTGGATGTTGTTGGATTGTTCATGGCTGTGCTTGTTAGATGACTATGCCTTGAGACAGAAGAAGAATCAGCAGTCAAATGCTTATATTTCTTTGTATCATGACAGCTTTCCTTCTTAAGGGCAAAAGTTGGGCAGGTCCAGAGATTTTGTTTTACTCTATAGTTGCTTTGTCTTCACAATAGATTAAGATAACTGATGTTACACTTAAAAAAAATAAAAAAATAAAAAAATAAAAAACCCACACTCGGCACCTGGGTGGCTCAGTCAGTTAAGCATCTGCCTGTGACTCAGATCATGATCTCAGGGTCCTGGGATCGAGTCCCGCATTGGGCTCCCTGCTCAGCAGAGAGTCTGACTGTGGATTCCCTCTCTCCTTCTGCCCCTCCCTGCCTCATGCTTGCTCTTGCTCTCTCAGATAAATAAATAAAATCTTAAAAAAAAAAAAACCCACACTCTATAGTGGTTGCAGCAAGTTTTCTGAAATACTCCACTATTATGTTTTTAAATAATGCTATGCTTATAGGTGAGCTAGAGACATTGCAGAAATACATGCTTTAAATATGGGTCATTGCTCTGATTCAAGACAGAAATATCTCAGAAATTTAAATGTAAGGAAAATGTTCTAGCTACCACTAGTGATCACGATGAAGCCATCGTTCTGGATCATGAGTCTATGAGGCCATTGCTGTCGCCGAGACTTCTAGTTTTGGTGCCACTCTTGGTTCATTCCAGCGCCATGAATCAATGAGCTGAGGTGGTGTTGCCTCAGCTGGTAGGTGTCAGAGGTGAAAATTCCTGACAAAGCTCCAATCAGATGATGAGCAATCTAACCAGTTAGTGATGCCTGGTCATACTGAGAAAGGACAGAGGATGTTGCTGTTGTCGAGAATTAAAACCACTTTATGATGATTAACATGTAAAACCACTGGAAGCTTTGCAATTTACTCTAGGCATCAAGAAGAACAAACATATTATTACTAAATTCTTGCAACGTAGTTTCAAACACATAGCAGGTCTCATCTTGACAACTGATGTTTTCTGTGACAGATTGAACTAGTCTTTTCTTGTAAGTGTGCAAGATTCAGGGGCTGCATGAAGCTCTATTAAGTATTTAAAGCCACAGACCACCACCGCATGGAAAGCACTAGCTGTCAGCAAAATTGTGAAGGAGTGAAGCTCCTGTTGGGCTTTACCGCCTCTCCTTCCGCTAGTCCTTTCTTTGCACCCCTCTCTCGGTGTCCAGTAAATTGGTGGTGGTATAGAACGATCACCGAGCTTGGAGTTAGAAGTCAAGTTTGCATCTTGCCACTCAAATTAACAATGAAGCCTACCCTCACAGAACATAGGTAACCAAACTAGTAAACCCTTAGCTAGTCAGTCAAATACTGCTTTAAGTGATTTCATGTGCTAACTCGTTTAATCCTTAAAACCATCCATGATGTAGGGACAATTATTACCTGTATTTTACATATGGGGAAACTGAGACACAGAATGGGTACATCACTTGCTTGAATTCACACAGCTAGTAGTAGCTAGAGCTGGGACATGGATTCAGGCAGCCTTCCTCTAGAGCCAGGACTCTCAGCATGATGCTCTTTGTGTTAAATGAAAGAAAACATTATGTTGAGTGTACTATAACCACTTGTAGCAGATGCTACAAAATGCCTACCTCATAGTCACTCAATTTTTCTTCCTTAGTGTGACAGCTAATTTTATTTGGGGATTGGCAGTGCCCCGTTAAAAGGCTCCATTTCCTAGCTACAAAGAAAACAATAGCAGAAATTGTTAGGTGGGAAGTCCCAGAACACCTCTTGGAGGAGAGGGTAGACAGTTGGCTCGTGTCTTTTCTGCCCATCACGCCTTCCTTTTCTCTTCCTTCCTGGCTATGATGGCTGGGGTGCCAGTTGATACTTTGCCCTATGAAGAAGCCTTGAGTTTGTAAGCCACCTGCGGAGGCTGGGGAACCAGAAAAGTACTGAGGTCTTTTTTTCTTTTTTAATTTAAATTCAATTTAATTAACATATAGTGTATTATTAGTTTCAGAGGTAGAATTTCGTGATTCATCTGTTGCATATAATACCCAGTGCTCATTGCATCGAGTGACTGATGGCTTTGATAACAAATAGAGCTGCCATTCCCACCAGAGTTACTTTACCTTGACAATGTCTTTCCGAATGCAGAAAAATGAATTTCTACCTTATTATAGCTACTTATTTCTAGTCTATTACAAGTAGTTGACATTGGGAATTGATTAAGAATTCAGTCCATTTTTAGAAATTTTAGATCAATAGAAACAGATTTTTTTCAGTGTACTCTTAATGCTAACCACTGTGAGGATGGTAGTGGAGAGAACTCAAAAGGAATATTATGCATCAGTCTGCTACTCAAGGAGTGTATGCTCTTGCTGTGGGGATAAACACACGAAGCAATATTGACACTCTTAACAGGGTTTTGTAAATTTGGTATAATCTCAAAATTAAGAGAAAAACTCATAATGGCTGAAAGAGTCAGGGAGAGATTCCTATAGATGGGGGGAGGCACTTGAGTTCAGTAGCGAGGGTGGGAAAGTAACCAAGAAGGTCAGGAAGTCAGGTCAACTGTTCCAGAAAAGGTGAGAAACACTGGTGTAATTGTAGGAATGTTTTCATGGGTCTACGAAGAGTAGTGTGTTTAGAACAGACTGCTAAACAGAATAATATATGGAAAAGCTCTTAACACTGTGCCTGGTACATACTTTTCTTCTTTATAATTTTAATTTGTATTCTAAACTCTCCCACCCTTGAAGTGATTTTCTATATTGCTCCTAACATACTTTTTCTAAATTATAATTCAATTCGCATTGCTCTCAGGCTTAGAATTATTCATTAAATTTCTACTGGGTACAGGAAATAGTGCAAGCTCATTGTTTCGGTTTTGTAAGCTGGCCTCTGTTTTTCTCTTCAGACCTCTCCTCTTCCAATTCTTTTCTAATATAAAATGAACTACTCGTAGATCAGCAACATGCAATTCTATTTTCACAAATTCATGCCTTTGAACATGCTGTGACTTCCCTCTGAAATGTCCTTTTCCCCATGTCTACCAAGTAAACACCTTTCTCTTTCAATTCCCACTTCAGGTATAACCTTGTGGCTCCAACTCAGAAAAACATAACCTATCCTTTGTGTGTGCGCATGCGCGCGCGTCTGTATCTAATATGTATATTTAATTGAAATTGTATTATGTTTTAAAAAGTTTTGACATTTCCTTAAGAAATATATACATGATACAAATAAATCAATGGGAAAATGTATTAAAAGACACCTAAGAAATTAGAATAAAAATAAAATATAGCTAAATGAGGAATACAAGGTATTATATTTAAAAATTTTTAATACAAGGAGCTAAAGTTGGCTGCAAATATGGTTCTAAGCTTCTCAATAGCCAGAGAGAGCGAAAGATATTTTTGAGATTCACAATATCCACGAGATACATTTTTTTAAAGACCAGGTGCTTAAGAACTATTTAACTTTTCATCATTCAGAATGAAATTTTCCCCAAGGATCTTTATAAATAAGCTATTGGCTGATAAACTAATAAATCTTTTCAACTGTATTCAGGATTGGTATTCAGTGGGCATGTATTGGTATGGCCATTCTGGTTGTTAAAATATTGAAATAATTCCTTACTGATTGGTAAACAGCCACTGCCCCGAATGTCTTTTCTCCACTCTTTCTGCTGTGAACCTTCCTTCATAAATATCTGCTTATCCTCAACCTCCATCAGCCAGGGATGAAATCTGGGACAACAGGGGGTGCCTCCAGATCTGCTCCAATACTCTGGAAGTATTCCTCCTGATGGGTCAGTGTCCATGTCTCACTGATCATTAAATATGTTGGCTATCATCTCTGAATTAAAACAATACACCTCTTGGGACTTAGATATTACATTCCCTACATTACATAGCCACTTGGATTTCTCACAAATACCTCAAAGTTAACACATCATAAATCAAGTTTTTAAAAAGCTGAATAAAGGAATAGATACTATATTGAGTTTTTATCTTCTCCCTATCCATTTCTTTAACCCAAGCTGATGGTCTAATACCAACGTGCAATTGATTAAAAGAAAATCTAAGAAGACTGAATAATTTATACCTCTGGATGAACCGAATAAGTACTCATACCGGCAATGCTCCAAATAAAATTATTTATCACAGTCAAAATATTAATGAGAATTAGCAACAGGGTGCTTCAGGCTTTAATTTTTGGTGAGACTTGAAGTTATTTTGTGTTTCTAACCAAGGGAAGATCCACAGGCTTGGATAATGTGCCAGGTTGTGTTACAGAGGGATGAAAATTTTCAGTGAAACCAGAGAAGTCAATCAGAACAATTGTGTGGAGAGATGGCCACTCCGTCTCAATGCAGGAGCAGCGGAGGATTTTTCCTCTGAAAATACTTCTGGGACCATGTCAAATATAACAAAGTGGGTATCAGAGTCCATTTATACACCAAATATCATGGCTGAGTTATGTTACCATAATAAATTAGTAAACATGTAAATTAATCTCTTGATGATCATTTTGTCTTAATTTTAAATCAACTTTAAGTGAGATATCATTTACACATAATGAAATGAACACATTTTAAGTGCACAGTTCGATAAATTTTGACAAATGATCACCCATGGAACTCATCCCTGATCAAGTTATAACATTTTCCCATCATCCCAAGTTACTTTGTCCCTCTTGGCATTCAGTATCTCACCCGCACCACCACTACAAACCCCCGGCGACCATTGCTGTGCTTTTTATCATTATAGATTACTTTTACTTATTCTAAAATTTCATATTAATGGATTGTTATTATTAATATTAATTTCATGTTAATGGAATTATTACTTTTTGGTATCTATCTCATTCATCCAGCATAAAGTTTATGACAATGATCCTTGCTGTAGTGTTTTTCATTAGTAAGTAGCATTCCGTTGTATACATGCCACAGTGTATTTATTCATTCAACTGTTCATGGACTTTAGGGTGGTTTCTAGTTTAAACAAATTTTATTAAGAGCAATGCTGCTTTGATATTTACTTAGAAACCCTTTTAAGAATTTGTATTGAGATTTATGTACCTTTGCATGAGCATATTTTATATTTGCTTTTAGACTTTTTTAAATTAAAAAAATAATTTTAGACTTACAGAAACATCACAATAATGCAGAGAGTTCCCACTTACTCTTCACCCTCTTTCCCTTAATGCTAGCATGGTAAAGCTTTACCATGGTAAAGCCCAAAATTAAGAATGTAATATCGGGGCAACCCTGCTAGCTAGACTATAGACTTTGTCTGAAGTTCCCCCGTTTTCCACTACTGTCCTCCCTGTGTTCCAGGACTCAGTCTGGGATACCACGTTACATTTATTTATCATTTCTTCTTGGTCTCCTCCAACCTATGGCAGTTTCCCAGTCTTTCTTTGCCTTTATGACCTTGACACTTTTGAAGAGCAGTGGTCAGGTACTTTGTAGAATGTCCCTCAGTTGAGTTCATTTGATGTTTTCTAATGATTAGACTGAGAATATGAATTTTGAGGAAGAAAGTCACAGAGAAGCTAAGCTTTTTGTTTGTTTTTGTTTTTTCTTTTTAGTATATAGTATACTGTAGCAGAGTCAAGTGATATCAATATGTTCTATGACTGGTGATGTGACTTTTGGTCATTTGGTTACGATGGTGCCTGCCAGATTTCTCTGCAATAAAGTCACTATTTTTCCTTTTCTGTGCTCAATGTTATTTATGTATCTATTTATCTATCCATATATGTTAAATATATTTATCATTAAAATATATATAAAATAAAATACATTCATACTTGTATTCCCAGTTCTAATCCACTACCACAGGATTCCTTCCAACATGTCCCTTTTGCATCTCTGTAACTTTACATTACTGAGTAGTGTTCTCACAGTGAGAAACACTTATAATATATTTACTTATTTGTCTAATGCTAATACACCTATAAAATTGTTTCAGAATTGCTAGCATGTACCTCTATAAGAAACAGACTTAGAAGTATTAGAGTATAGTGCTTTATACATTTCTTTTATTGTCTTTTATCCTTAGAATATCAAGTCAAAACACTATTTCTTCCCCCAACATGACCAGTAATCACAGCTCTACTGCTAACCAGCTCTGTGGCATTGGAAAAATTACCTGCCTTCTTTGCTTCAGTTTTATGATCCATAAGATGGAGAGTATAATAGTAAGGACCTTCTTGATTGTAAATAGTAGATGCCTGGCACATAATAAACAATAGATAAGTATTTGCTGCTACTGTCACCCATTAATCCTTAACAAGGCAACAAATTGCCTTGCAATTATTACACATAATTTTGCGTTATAATTCATTTTTGTCTTTGTCCTCTTTAGGTTGTGAACTTTTTAAGAGTAGGAATTGTCTTTATTTTATTTCTTTACACAGGTGTCTTGCATGGTAAGTTCTCAAAAGATATTTGCTGATGTTATTGAATAGTAAGTACATGCTAGAAATTAATAAAACCAAACAATATAAAACAGTAAATGTATATTAATGTACTAATAAATGACAATGGTTCCATGTTAACTTTTCCTAGTCACAAGTTTATGTTTCGATATAATTCTTCTTGAGAAAGTACATATTCACATATGCATATATCTCTCTAGAAACTTATAGAATGATGTCTAAAACTCCATCTCTTTGATCTCTCCCTTTGGATTAACAGTTTTTTCAAACTCCTTTGAAAGCAAAATCCAACATGATGTGTCATAAGAGCTAATCAAATCTCTTTTATCTTTCTATCTCAAGAAAAAGTGTTGGCCAAGATGGCACAAAAGGAGGAGGAAATCAGGAGATGGGAAGGTAAAAATACCGAGATTGCAATTACTCTGCATCAAGGACGACTATTTAGCAAGGATTAAAATATAAATATTAAATCATGATTTCTCTTTAGGGAAGATAGAACATCCTTTCATAATGACAGATTTTATTCTTATTGCAGTAATCTGTTCTGCTTTTGTGTGCCCTTTAATTTCTGTGACTATTTTGCACGTTAAAGCATCAGAGAGATATGAGATATTTTTATCTGTTTTTATTTTTTGAATCTATAATTAAGAACTACTTTACACTAGAGAAATATATATGAATAAAATAACAACTACACAAGTTTCATATTATTTTATTAAACCTCCAACGAAATGTAGAGAAATCAAGTTTTAGGGAGCCAGGAAGTAATCTGCATTACCCTAAATATAATAATTTAGAATTATAGAACAAAATTAGTATAAAGTAAGTAAATATTTTTAGAACTGTTAACATTTGTGCTTTAGCAATAGCATTTGACAATGTTTAAATAGCTAACAAAAAGGGAATTTAATTTGCTTAAAAAATACTATTTAACCAAGATGATTAATGTAACTTCTGGTTTCTGGGGAATTTTCATAATGTAATGTCAGAAAAGAAGATGAGATTATTAAATAACAAGCAACTGATTTCCTCAAATTTTCAAAAAACCTTATAGGTCAGATTCATATGCATTAGTACAACTTAGTAGACTGTCAAATATTACAAATTTATATCAGGTACTTGGCATTATCTTTCTGAATTGAGGCAAAATTTACTGCTTCAGAGAAAGAGATACATTCTTTGTATTTTCACTATCATGGCCCACTAACCATAAGCTTATGTTTCTATGGAAGCAGGAACATGCAACTGCTATGTATTGAAAAAT
Organism: Callorhinus ursinus; assembly: GCF_003265705.2. Lineage (NCBI taxonomy): Eukaryota > Metazoa > Chordata > Mammalia > Carnivora > Otariidae > Callorhinus > Callorhinus ursinus. The sequence goes on from NW_027397064.1 coordinate 25,644,147, forward strand.
AAAAATTGTGTTATAGCCAAGATAATAAAATATCTGCAGTGAAGGTACACACTACTTGTCAATCTTTTATTTGTAAACCATTTATTGATTAGGCAATCTTTTCAATGCACTGGACAATACATTTGGGAAATATAAAGATAAAAAAACAAACGCTATCTGTGTACACACCAAATTACAATACAAGCTTGGAATTGAAAAGTCACCTGATTAACATATTTAGAATTATGCAAATGAAAGGTAATATTAAAATTATGTTAAGTTACAGTGAAATCAGCCACAAAGAAAACTTGGTGACCTGCGTAGGAAAGGACTTGCCCTTGATCTACAATGCCTTTGTGGCATCAAATCATAATTATTTTAACATCAGCATATTTTAGGGGAGAGACACGGCTAGAAAATATTATGGTAAACACACACAAACATTTAATTTTCTAACTAATAACATTTTTAAAAAATCCTATACTGTTTCCTGGGGTGCCTGGGTGCCTTAGTTGGTAAGCATCTGACTTAGGTTCAGGGCATGCTCACTGGGGAGTCAGCTTGTCCCTCTGCCCCTCCCCCCTAATTCATGCTCTCTCTCTCTCTCAAATAAATAAAATCTTAAAAATAAATAAACAAGTCATACATTGTTTCCTTGTTTAGCATCACAAAGTTTAAATTTTCTTCGCATTTAAAGTGTTTAAGAATAAAGATTTTAAAAGTTTAAAAGAATAAAGATTCTTTTAACTTGCTTTTGGACCTTGACAAATACGCATATTTGACATCACAGATATATATTGCTTTTCATAACATTATTTTAATCATTTGGTACCATTCAGATTGTTAATATAATTTCAAAGCACAGCAAAGAATACTGCAGTATTGTTTGCATTTTTCATTTAGCTGAAAACATAGATTTGTTTTTCCTTTAACTGACTTTAGCATTGCTGGAAGTTAAACAACTGTTCTTGAGAGTGAGCCAGAAGATTTTGACAGATACATTTGAATGCCTTAAAATGATAGGTCAAATCAGCCTCCTTGTTTCAAAAGTCCTCTGATCTGTTCTGGGGTAGTTGTCAGTTAACGGCCTCAGATTTCCCAGTGTCAGAACAAAATTCAGTTTTGTTTACTTGTAGGTTTATTCTTCTTGGGTTGGTTCTGTAATGCAATAGACCATTGCTTTACAAAAAGGTAACTAAATAATTCTTCCAGTGATGAATATTTACTTCATTTATAGTCAGTATATACCTCATAGTTCTAGCTCCATCTATCCTGCTTATACAAAATCCTTTTGTTTCAAAGATGCCAGATGTGGGTTAATGGATATCAGAAAAATAAAACAAGAACGAGAAAAATGTATTGCTTCCCATTGTTTGTATAAAATCCATTACACACACATGTATTTTTAAGGAATGGTGTGGCTCAACCTAAACAAACACAAGTAAATTTATTGCTTCAGCCAAATGGGTGTGTGAGTCCAGATGGGGACCCTAAATTATTTGAGCAAATTTGACAATAGTGCTCAAACAATGGCTACCTTCCTTGGACTGGTATGGTCATTCTCCCAGAAAAAAGTCCAATAGAATCTAAATCACTTCCAGTGAATCTATAAGCTAAGAACCTCAGAAGAAAGAATTGTTCTGCTTAGCTAGAAGCAGAAAAAAATATTCATATTGCTTTGCAAGAGACTGTTTCTATTTTTCAAACTTTATTGCTTTTTGAATTATGAACACAATAATGTTCATTTTAATAAACCCTAAATATACAGAATAAAATATTATAAAACTTCATCCCCTTCCCCATACTCTCTCCCTCCCCAAGGATGATCGTTGTTGAGTGTCTTTTGAGATTTTAGTGTATACAAACATTCTCACTGTGTGAACATTCCCACACAGATTGAATGGAACTACGTCCTGTATAAACATCAAGCTTATCACATAGAGATCTACCACATTCTTTTTTTTTAAGATTTTATTTATTTATTTCTCAGAGAGAGAGAGGGAGAGAGCACAAGCAGGGAGAGTGGCAGGCAGAGGGAGAGGGAGAAGTAGGTTCCCCACTGAGGAAGGAGCTCAACGCAGGACTCAATCCCAGGACCCTGGGATTATCACCCAGGTCGAAGACAGACGCTTAACCACCCGGGTGTCCCTATCTACCACATTCTTCAACACTGCTGCAGAATATTTTATTATGTGGACATGCTATTCTTCTCTCAACAATTTCCTATTATAGGCTGTATAGGTTGATTCATTTCCTATTTTTCTGTAATAAACATGCTGTTATAAATACTTCTGTATAAAATCTTTGCAAATATTTACCATATTCTTGTATGATTTTTGGAAGTAAAGTCATTGCTACAAAGACTTGTGTATTGAATAATTGAATTGATAATACCAAATTGTTTACAATAACAAGATTGTGCTTTTTGACATCCACACCAGTATAGGCACTATTTTCTACACTTTCACAAATGCCAGTTATTATCCTTATATTTCTTTTAATTTTATTTTGTACATTTAGATATTTAATTACCTGAAATTTATTTCATGTATAGAGAAGTGGAGCTCACAGTTTTTTTTTTCCCAAATGAGTATAAAGGCTCAGAATCATTTATGCATTGCTTATCCTTTTTCTAGCAATTTTATTAGAAACTGTATTCTCAAATGTGATGCATGTGTTTGTTAAGGTTCTTAGATGCAAATGGCAAAATCTACTTCAGCTAGTCTCTGCATAGAAGGAATTTGTTTCAGGATGTTATATAGCTCACAGAATCATCAAGTTGCTAGAAAAAGAGATTAGAATCAAACTTCCAGGACACTTTCTGAACACTGTCCTTCACCAGCCTAGACAACAAGCACACACAACCATAGGACAATGCCACATCAGCAGCCACCACTCAAGCCGTAAAAAATGGAAGCCTGTTGATCCATATGGGTTGGACTGACACTAAGTCTCACATAACTGCATTTTGCTGCAGGAAGCTGGTCCACATACCTGTCCCTGGCTATAGGAGAGGCTAAAAATACCAGATTTTATTGAATTTAAGACGCTATCAATTGTAAAATACATGATTATTTTATGTACCACTAATGAAAAGAAAATGCCGACCATTAAACTCTGACATAATGTTTTCACTTAGAATTTTTAATTTATAATTATTATTTTTTAAGCAAACTGTACCCCCAATGTGGGGCTCAAACTCACAAGCCCCAAGATCATGAGTCATATGCTCTACTGACTGAGATAGCCAAGCACCCTTAATTTATAGTTATTGAAAAGGACAATTGTTAGAATTTATTCAGACAAATTTGTATTACATGTTCTTATGGATATACAAAAAGGAAATTATAGATAAAACAATTTGGTTAAGCTATTCTAAAACTTTACTGAAGGTATCAGCCTTGTTAAGATATTCCTGAATTCAAACAAGGAAATAGAGGCAAGCAAACTCCTTAAGGAACTTTCTCAGAATGTAGATAGCAGCCTCGAGAGAGACTGGGAGGCACATCACTCCATCCAGACTCATACTTGAAAACAGGATTCCACTCAAGTAGGGGAAGGGGCAAAAATTCCCTGTTCTTTTGACCCACTTTTCCAATAATTCTATTAGAAAAGGCTTACTTTGTGGCAATACTCCATTAAATGGCATTAACAAAAATTGTTCTATTCAGAATATGGAAAGAGTGCTTTCTATCCTTTGGACCCAGAAGTCCAATTTAGGATCGACATTTTTTTTTTGAATATTTATTTATTTATTTTAGAGAGAGAGAGAGCATGAGCGTGAGGAGGAACAGAGGGAAAGGGAGAGAAATCCTCAAGCAGACTCCCCACTGAACACGGAGCCCAATGTGGGGCTTGATCCCAGGACCCTGAGATCATGACCTGAGCCGAAATCAAGAGTTGGACACTTAATTGACTGAGCCACCCAGGAGCCCCTAGGATCCCACCGTTCTTAAGAGGGCTGCCCTCTTTGACTAAGACGACCTCCTAATACAGAAGTACAAAAAAAAAAAAGTACAGAATTTCACATTTGTAATTTCTTAGTGAAAGGATGGTATCAGAGAAAAGAGCTTTCCATAGATGTGAAAAAGTCTACAGCATATATGTACGCAAATGAAAAGAAAATGCTCCAGAAGGAGATCCATCAAATAAGCAGCAGTGAATACTTCTGGGGATGATACTGAGATGAGAAAAAGATGGAGAAAGTTTGATGAAAGACTTGCATTTTTTTATTTATTTAGTTTCTGTTAGGATTTTTTTTTACAACAAAGAAGGATGCATGGAACGCTTATGTAGGTAAAATGTTAATTAACATTTCTGTAAGGATATAGATTCATATTATCAAGATATCAGCTGGGTCCTTCCTGCCCAGTGAAATCTAGTATTGCTATAAAACTCCAGCTCCTTGGCCTGCAGAATTGCTAATCTCCAGATTCCAAGAATTTACTCTCTTATGGTCCTTTGTGCTTTTTCCTCTATCTTTAGGTGCTCTGTGTTATGGTAGATGGGCTGAGACATATAGCTTGACAACCCCGAGGTCTCCCTAAAGATCCATTCGTATGAAATCTTCTGGGGGCAATGCAGATCTTTATGAAGACCTCACATGGGAATGCTTATTTCTGTTTTCCAAAGATGCGTTTCCTTGTCCTCCCATTCCAGCATTCCCTCTCCCCTCTCTCCTTGCACAGAGCTCCGAAGCTTCTTGGGTTCTTGCTCTCCCTTCCCAATTTTCCATTTCTAGTTGCCTTCCTTATTTAGCTCCTACTGCCCGTTTTCACTTATTAACATTTCAAGGTGCCTCTGTAGAATACAGCAGCAATGATTTTGGGAAGAAGTTATTGTTATAGGAGCCAATTATTATTATCTGTCATGTTTTGCCTTCCTCCCTTGAAAGAAAACAAATATTTGTAATTCTTAAAACTCTTCTGATTCAGGGCCCGCTGCCTGTCCTTGTACTTGGAATTTCCTTGTTGGTGCTTTCTGTCTAACATAGGGAGTATCTCTCAACTTCTTGAAGTTCAGGAAGGGGCTTTGCTTCTCATTATTTCTGCATCTGGGCTGAGTTGTACTTGCACGAACTTTAGTTCCCTCATTGCTCCCAGTCCTGAAGAGACGATTCTGTGTTATTCTGTGGGGAATGCTGGAGTCATTTTCCTCTCTTCCTCATCCCAAATTATCTCCATTTACTATGATAATTTATGGGAAAACTCAGGGCTCTTAAATGCTGTGTGGCTCCCTAAAATATTCAGCACCAAACTGCTTCTTCAGTGACTTACCATAACCAAGCTAGATTTTTCAAACTAAGTTCAATAGCACCTGCTTGTAGGGCTCATTTCAATCATCTCTGATTTGATAGTATATGCAGAGGACTATTCAGATATGCATCCTCTATAATTGCAAAACAAACAAACAAACAAACAAACACCAAACCTTGGACTAAAACCAAATGTCAATCAATACAGGAATGAATATATATATATATATATATATATATATATATTTCATTGTAATATGCAGTGGGATACAAGATAGCAATGAAGAGTCAATGATTCAGAGCTATATGCAGCAGACCACATAAATCTCAGGATCGTGACATGGAAAAGAAGTCATATGTGAATAGTCATAGTATCATTCCATGTATATAATGTTCAAAAGCACACAAGTTCAAACAAAATAAAAACATATAACATTACAAATATAGGTGGTAAGACTATAAATTAAAGTAGGGGCTGATATCCCACAAATTCAGGATGCTGTTATCTGTGAAAGAAGGCAAACAGGTAGGATTGGAGAGGCATACTAAGAGGATTTCAAAAGCAGTCTTAATAATTTACTTTTTAAACTTGATGTAGTCAGGAGGAGGTTTTTGTCTCTTCATTCTTTATGCCGTACACAAAATCATGAGTATTTTGTATACAATCATATATCTCAGTATTTATATCTAGCATGTATATCATCATTTATATCTAAAATAATCACTTAAAACTCTTGTGATATATTAGTCTAATTCTGAGACTGGTTTTAATTTTTGGAATGTATCATTTGGAATATGTTTAGGAACTAAGGTTCACCAGAGCTCAGATGTAACAAAGCAACAGGCTTGAGGGATGTAGCCAGTACTGGCCCAAGCAACCAAGTTTGTTGCCATTGCCCGTGTTTCTGTAATTTTTTAGGAAGAGAAACTATTTTGTTAGCGAAAAATGCTACTTGTAGCCTATTATACCAGGCTAATAAGGTACCTCGACCCTGAGAAATTCCTCAGAGATTAGGCACATGGCCCCTTGAAATACCCCAGAGGCAGAACTCCAAGACCAGGATGAACGGCGGGAGATAATGTCAGGTAGAGTTTCATCCTGGAGATTTCTGTGAAGCAGGAAGAAGCTATTTTACAATATCTTCCTCAGTTTTCTAGGGGACTCGAGCCTGATAATTAAGAACTGTCTGAGGAGAAACGGGCAACTAATGAAAAGCACTGAACAAGAAGCTCTGCAACATTAAAATCAGTTCTCAGATTGTATGTCTCAGGAGAAGGCTGCCACGGTTGCCCCAGCAGCATCAGCTGCTAGCAACTAAATGCTGCCACCCAGAAAAGACGAATCCCTTTCACACACACTGTTTGTAAATGTCGGTCAACAGCTATACCGGACTTTAAGGAGGGCAGTGGGCACAGTTCTCCAGTACCGAAGAGTTTGCACATGGGCACCGAGCAGTCATGCCTGTGACGCGGACCAGGAACCCAAAAGTGGTTCATTGGAAGTTTTAATTTATCAATGTATAAATGTTTCCATAGGAAAAAGCAACAACAACAACAAAATTATATGATACCCGAACTAACCAGTTTCAGGCAAAAATATCAACTGCTAACCCAGAAAGTATTAAGAAATCTCTTGTCCAAAATATCTGCCCTCCTCCACTCACTAGAAGAAATGAGATTAATGCAAAACTCCCTAGAAAAGGGAAACGTTTATTATATAAGCATTCATCACCCAGCTTCCAAGGAGTTTATGACCCCACACAGCATACAGCAAAACAGAACTTTTGCCCTTTTGAGAGCTTCCCCTTGGAGGAAAAGATAAACCTTACACATGTCAACAGACTCTTCATAGATCATAGGCTACTTGGGTTAAAAAAAAAAATTAGGGAAGTATGTTAGGAAAGAGGAAAATGTGTGGGAAATGGAAGAATATTATTTAAAATAGAATAATAGCAAGAGATTAATTTTGACCAATTTAGCCTAAACTACTTGTCCATCTTTTCTGTAGACATGGTAATCAATTTTGTTGTTTTTTTAATTAAACCATTGTCAGTGCTGTAAATGAAAAATGACTCTCCTACTGCTATGACAAAAATTAGGGGAACATCTAGCTGGAAGGGATATTAGATTCCATTTTATACTTCTCTCTGCCTTTAAGAAATCCCATCTTAGAACAGGTCAAGTCAGAAAAGTTTTAATGTCATGCTTTGTATATATTTCTCTATCTTTACTAGCCACTTTTTTTCTTCCAGCCTTAAAATGTCCTTGGCTATAAAGAAGGTGAAATTTCATTACTCTCTATCAGCATTCTCAAAGATTTGTATGCTTAAGGTCCTCCTAGGGTGGTAGTTAAAAAAAAAAAAATCCTATTCCTAGATGTTATCTCTGAAGATACTGACTCTGAAGATCTCAGGTAGGGTCTAGCAACCTCCATTTTAAACCAGAACCCCTGTTGGTTCCATTGTCAGAGATCTGCATACCATTTTTTGTGAAACACTGTTATAAAGCAATGGGCAACATACATAAATCAATCCATCCAAGTATTCTTTCAAAACCTGCAATAAAATGGATGACCAGGAGCCTGGCTGGTTACCACTCATGACGGCACTCCAAGGGAGTTGTGTGTTTCTATAATACTGATTCTTTATGGGATCTTTGGCATTTGCTATCCCGTGCCTCCATCAATCTAGTAGTGAATTCCACCACTAACACGACACTAATATAAGCCCCTGTGGAGAGACAAGATAAACAGACTTTGGTACCGACCTCAAGGAGCTTAAGCATGTTTTAGGGGAATAAATCCAAGAAGACCAGTCACAAAGGAGAAATAGATGCAAGGAGGTGGCATTTGGCTGGGCCTTGAAGGAGGAGTAGCATTTTAGCAGGCATCGTAGTGGATTGAATCCATTCTCATTAGTGTGGACAGTATGGACCTAGGCTCAGATAGAGAGACATTCAATTTGTGTTAGGAAATGACTAGTGATCCAGGTTGACCATAATGTGATGATGTGACAATTCTCTAAGTGATTTGTTTGCAGTCTAAAATTTTCTAAGTAAATAACTGGGGGGTGGGGGAGGATAAAGAAGAGAGGCGAAAACAGTTGACATACTTTTCCCTGGTAACTGTAATAAACTCTGTGATATTTAATCTTATTTTATTCTCGGGTTAATTCCTTAGTGAAAGGACAAAAAATTAAAATCCTCCAGCAATAGGGAAGGAGGAAAAGGGAGACAAGCAGAATGGAATGAGAGAACCAGATGACACCAATGTGCTTGAAAAGAACATTCCCCACTGCTGGGGTTATTGTGATCCTTCCTATTGGATTAAGCTTGGCATAAAAAAGCTACTTAGAAATGGGCCGCCACACAAAGGAAGGCAAAAAGGAGATAGACATGATTTTAAAACATAGTCAGCTCAAAAAGCTCCCAAGAAATTACTTGATATACTCAAGCAAGTGTAATATGCGACTTGCCTAAGAATAGTATATATAAATGCCATTTCCGATTGTGAAAATATGTAATGTTGTTTTCAAGGCCAGTACTTTGCTCCTAATTAAAACAACTCTTAGAGAAATGAAAATCAGTTTGCCTGAGGAATTAATTCTGTCACATACGTCCTTATTCCATGAGATGCCCATCACTAAAAAGAGCTTTAGTTGTGACACATCACTCTCATTTTTAATTTATTTTTGATGCTATTTTTTAAAGGATTTCTGAAATCAGAATATGAATTACCTTTCTGTTTGCCAAAACAGGCTACATTGCAGCAGGTTGTAGAGAAATCCACTTAACATGCTTTGGTCAGAAGAAATGTTTCTCCAAATTGAGCTGATGAACTCTGAGAAATGTCAAATAAATTTGAATTGCTATTCTTTGTGTAAGATAATGTCTCTGAATAGAGATAACATAATCTCACATATTAATAATTATGGATCTGTGCCATGTCATCATATTGGAGTCTGGGATAAGTTATATTTTTTGTAAGCTCCACTTATTACCTAGTATTTCTCCAATATAAGAGAATATGGTAAACAAAATCTCAACTTTAAAGATTTTCCAAAAAGTCTGCATATTTAATAGAACTTACTACCCTCTACCAAAAAGAGAGAGAGAGAGAGAGAGAGAGAGAGAAATAAAAGAAAAGAAAAAAGAAAGAACAAGATCTTTCAGAGCATCTAAAAAGTCAATTTCCACCTAATTTTCCAGGATTCTGTTTATTGCATTAAGTAAAGCAATCTCTTAACATGGTAACAGATACTAAGGGAAAACATGGGAATCTCTATCCACATATGAAATAACATGAGGTTGCAGGGATATGGGAGCAGAATTTATCCTGAATAGATTATGTGGATAAACTGAAACGCTCTAGCAATGAAGATGGGACCATTTTGAACATCTTTGTGTAGGATCACAATAACCCCAGCAGTTGGGGAATGTTCTTTTCAAGCACATTGGTGTCATCTGGTTCTCTCATTCCATTCTGTGTTGTAAACTGCAAAATTGTGTAGTAAACCGGAAAGAGTACCAGATCAATCTGTGCACATTGAACAAACTGCTTGGCCTTGAGCCAATCACCTCACTTTTCTGGACCTCACTATACTCATCTGCAGATAATGGGGTTGGACCAGATGCTTGTTACTGAAAGCTTTAAAAATGCACAACACTGGGTCCCAACCAGACCTCCTGAAGCAGAATCAGTAGTTAGCAAGACTTATGGATGATTCCTGTGTACCTCAAGTTAGGAAAGCATTTGGTCTAGATGGTCTCTACGTTACTTAAAGTTGTACTTCTTTTGAGGCTCTCCTTCTTCTTTACAAGTTCTCCTTTCTGCAAGAGAGGCAACAAGCTTAGGAGTAAGGTCAACGTTTTCCTGAGTTTGGGAGTTGGACAAATTTGGGTTGGAATCCTGGGTCTAGCAGTTAGTTACTTTCTTACTCTGGGTAACTGACTTCCCTTTATTTAACCACGGTTTTCTGATCTTCAGTATTGTGGGTTCATGGGTTCCTTGCATGGTTTCTGTGTTAGTTAATGTATGTCAAGCCTCTGACACATAGAGGCTTAATAACTGGTAGCTGTAATTATTGCTACTATTCCTATCATTTTTACAACCTTGAATTTCCCTCCTTAATCCCTGTTAGTTAAGGGGTAAGTGTAGATTCTAAAAGGGCATTGTTCCTGGAAGGGCATAGTCAAAATGGCTGTCAGCTCCCCTGTCTTCTCAGTGTCTGTGGACTGTGACTGGACTCTGGATAAGCATCCACATGTGCCCTGCTATCCACATTACAGTTGCAGAGAAGAATGATGATTTGCTCCTGTGATCAAATGCTTGTCACTGTGGCAGACCCTAGACCCACTTCCTTTAATACTCATAAGAAAGTTAAAAGTTTCCCATCTCAAAAAGATTGCTGATCTCTGATTTAAGTTTTGAAAACCATCAACCATTAGATACTGTTCTATGCTGGATGAGCTGAAAAAGGAGTCCGAACATCCTTAGTGCATGCCTGTACACAGCCATTTTGGGAAGAAATTGGCCCCAAAGTGTCTCTCACCCTCCCCATCTTGGCAGCCATTGCTAGTATAATTGACTTTATCTGGGGGAGGTACTCAGCCACTGCCCAAGTCATAGCAAATTTTATCTGGACTGTTGTCTGACCCCAACGCAGGCTAGTTCCTAACATTTGGTGTCTTGCATCAAGAAACAAGGCCCACGTACCACATCTGTAAACTATTTGAAGTGATAAATGTGAAACTTGAAGTCTGCATTATTCATTTATGATATTTATTTAGCCCTTTTTTAAAAAACATTATATTATTTAGTCATCCATTTTTTTAACTGAAGTATAGTTGACACACAATGTTACATGAGCTTCAGGTGCACAACATAATGATTCAGCAAGTCTGTACGTTATGCTCTGTTCGCCACAAGTGTAGCTCCCATCTGTCACCATATCGCACTATTATAGTACTGTTGGCTATGGTCCCTATGCTGTGTCTTCTATCCCTATGAAAGTTAGCATTATTTAGAGAAGTTTGGAATTTTTTTTTAAGTCTGGAAGTTTTAAGTTAATTTTTAAAATATAATTACATTATTAAATTACTTTTATAAATAATATAATTATCTACAATTCTAGTCTTCAAAATTGCCTTAGTTGCCCATGGAAAAAATTAATATTACACTTCATGTCCATCTTTCTCTCTTTCTCTAAAAGTTAATGTGTGTATATATATATATATATACTTACATATGTAAGTTTATTTAATATCATAGTAACCATTTGCAACTGTTACAAATACCCCACTAGTTCCTGAGTTTCTACAAATTGAGATATAAAGGGAAGCAATGAAATGAACTGTCTTTGTCCCTGGGAAACGATAATTATGCAAGAATCAGAAACACTGTATCTGAGAAGAAGGTTGCAGCAAGTTACTTAATTAGTCTTTTCAGTTATTTGAAGGCTTTAACTACTCAGCTTTCTCCCACACTCTGAAGCAGTGTATTTTTCCAACATGGGCAGCATGGTAAAGCCCTTAGACCTTCACGAAATTCGACCACATGTGCTCTTCTTTTGAGGGTGTAGAGCAAAAGATGCGGGGAAGCTTTTCTCCAGAGCTTGAAGAGTGTTCTTCAAAAAAGAGCACGTGCAGGTTACAGGTCATCTGTGCCAAGTGACAAAAGAGTCTGTGCTCTTTCATTCACTTCTTATTTTGCACATGCCTGATAAGAGAAGACCTCTTCATGGAGGACATGGTCTAGAAGCCCCTCTAGTGTGGGTTTGAGGGCAAAAGATTTCTTCAGCTGCTCGCACAGAGACAGTTGGCTAAAACTGCCCAAGAAAACTCTTGCACATCAAGCCGCCCCAAGCAAACTCTTCCCTTTGGGAAATGGGTGGTTCCTGTGGCCAGAATTTCTGTCTTAAAACCTGTCAAGCAAATTTTCTGTGTATTTATGAAGACTCTTCTACATTATGGAATTGGGATCATTGAACCTGAGTAGATGTGGTGCTGAGAAACTGATTTCTGCTCCAACCTCATGCACTATCATCCCTGCAGTAAATATGCATTGTTATAGACAATCTGGGATTTTTCTTTCTTGAGACTCCGGGTGACCTAAACAGTAGATCTAATACATATTCTTCACAAATAGCTTCACTTTAAAGCTATGTTATCTTGTACAAGCCATTAATATCCCAGAGCTTCAATTATCTATTAATATAAAATGAAGAAAATTTTAATTGTCATTCGGGGTTGTTTCAAGGATTAAATATGTTCAGATGCTTAGAAAGTACTCAGTCAATTAAATGCAAATGTCAAGCAAAAAAGACAAGTCTGAAATCTAGAAATATTTCTATTGGTAATACTTTCACAATTCATAGCAGTTTAGGTATCATTTTCTCTTCCACCGTGTTTTGTTTTGTAGAATCACTATGATGAGGCTAATAGCACACTTGAATTTGGAGAGTGACCAGTTCCCTACAAAGGTTTCAGAAAGAGGCAGCAGGAAGCTGTGGCTGGTTGCTGAGTCAGGCCTCTACCTGAGGACTGCCAAGTTGGGTTAAGCTTGCAGGTCTTCCATGGCTCAGAGGAAATGAGCTTTTAGTTGGAAGGAGCCCTAGGGCACAAGTAAAATGCCATTTGCTACATTTCTGAGATGTATTGCATAGAAAACAGCTGAAACATTTATTTTCTCCAGTAGCTGCTTACTCCAGTTTTGTTTTCACTTTACTGAGTCCAATCACTGGTGGAGTCTCTTGCTCCTACCAAAACCTTCATGCTTGGATTTCCTTAAAGCTACTCTTATATCACTTTTTAAATTTCCTAGAAATATTTTGTAACATATGTATGGTTCAGAGTTACTTTGCAGAGTTGCTATCCAACATCTAGCATTGGTTAACAATGGGAAATGCAAGCTAAAAAGCATGATATGCCTGCATTTAAATATTGTTTTCTAAGTGTTGAGATATTTTGTATTTTATAGTTCATCTGTTTCCTAAAGGATTCAGGGTAACTAATGGTATTGATATACATCCAAAATAAACAAATTTTAAAATTCAGACCAAGATTCATGGCAAAAGAGAATAAATGCTGAATCAGAAATTTAGGATTAGTTAGCTAGTCTTACTGAATTCAGAATTTAAGTCTGAGTCCCAGAATCCAAGAGCAGAAAGTGTTCACATTGAATGAAATGGTTATCACATTTGTCATGTGAAAAAAATAAAGGGTCCAAATTCACTCGAAGACACAAAACTATACCAAGCATGCATCCTGTCCTCCAGGAGACTGTGTACTCCCATGGCATTTAAGCCTAACCCTCCACACAAAGCCCAGTTCTTGGGAAACCTTCGCAAGAGTCTGTAAAAAGAATCAATTCTTTGCATGGATCTCTGTATCATTGTAAATATGAAATATAATAAGAATTTAGTTAAAGTTTTGCAAGAGATTCTAAATATAAAATTGGAGCAAAGTTCTTATAGAAAGTTTTCTGTACAAGGCTATTTCTTTGTTTAATTTTGTTTTCAACTTTGTTCCTTTCCCTAGCCCCACCATTGTATTTGTTGATTTACCTTCGATGCATACATACCCTTATACAATATGCAGTGTTATTTTGCATTTGTGCATTTTCAGTATATAAATGGTATATTGCTATGGACCTTATTATCCTCAATTTTGTTCACTTGACAATAGGCATATGGCTGTATGTGTGTTAATTTTTAATTGTGGAGTATTTCACAGTTCTTAATCATCATATTTTACTTATACATGTCCTCAGTGGACACTAAGATTGGCTCTGACCCTCCATACCCTCAAAAATAAACTTGTGTTGACCTGATTGTTTTTTTCTCTGGGGTAGATTCACAAAGCTGGATTGGTGAGTCATAGTCTGTCTGGGTTTGGTATCATGAGTATGTCAGGACAGTCCTTTAGTAAATGTCACACTTCTTCCTGCGGGGCATGATGGTTTCCATTTCTCTACATACTTTCCAACATTTGATATGTTCTGATTTTAAACTTCTGCTCATTTGATGGGTTAAGAGTATTGTCTTGTCTTAATATGCATTTCTCTAATTACTGATGAAACTGAGTATTACTTCACATACTTGTTAGCAAACACATTTCCTATTTTGTTTATTCATTAGATCCTTTGATCATTTTTTTTTCTATCAGTTCATTTCTTTTTGGGTTTTAGGAATTCCATGTATATTAATCCTCAATTTTAGGTATCACAAATATCTTTTCCCAGTCTTATCCCATTATCAGATAATTTTTTAATATTTTGTTTATTTTTATTGTTGAAGTATGGTAGGCATACAATGTTATAGTTATATTAATTTTAGGTATACAACATAGTGATTCGACAATTCTGTTCTCTACTCAATGTTTACCATGATACAGATAGTCACCATCTGTCACCATTCAGTGTTATTACAGTATAATTGACTATATTCCCTAGGCTATACTTCTCATCTCTGTGACTTATTTATTTTATAACTGAAAATTTATACCTCTTAATCCCCTTTACCTTTCATCCATCCCTTCACTCACCTCCCCTCTGACACCACCAGTTTGTTGTCTGTATTTAAAATCTGTTTGAGTTGTTTTTGTTGTTGTTGGTGGTTCATTTGTATTGTTTTTTAGATTTCACAATTAAGTGAAATCATATGTTATTTGTCTTCTTCTGTTTGACTTCCTTCACTTAGCATAGTATTCTCTAGGTCCATCCATGTTTTCACAAATGGCAAGATTTCATCCTCTTTTTTATGGCTGAGTAATATTCCTGTGTGTGTGTGTGTGTGTGTGTGTGTGTATCACATCTTCTTTATCCATTCATCTAAGGATGGACCCTTGGGTTGCTTCCTTATCTTGACTACTATAAATAATATTGCAGTAAACATAGGGGTGCATATATCTTTTGAATTAGTGTTTTCATTTTCTTTGGGTAAATACACAATAGTGGAATTACTGGATTGTGTGCTATTTCTATTTTTTATTTTTTGAGGAAAATCTATACTGTTTTCCACAGTTGTTGCACCAATGGTACATTTCCAGCAACAGTGCATGAGGGTTCCTTTTTTCTCCACATCCTTGCTAACACTTGTTATTTCTTGTCTTTTTGATACTAGACATTCTGACTGGTGTGAGATGATATCTCACCGTGGTTTTGATTTGTGATGATTAATGATTTTGAGCATCTTTTCATGTGTCTGCTGGCCATCTTTGTATCTTCTTTGGAAAAATGTATATTCAGGTCCTCTACCCACTTTTAAATCAGACTTTTTTTTTTGGTGTTGAATTGTATAATATCTTTATATCTTTTGGGTATTAAGTCCTTATCAGATACATAATTTGCAAATATCTTCTCCCATTCAGTAGGCTACTTTTTTGTTTTGTTGATGGTTTCCTTTGCTGTGCAAAAGCTTTTTATTTTGGTGTGGTCCCAGTAGTTTATTGTTGCTTTCATTTCTCTTGCCTGAGTAGACATATCCTTAAATATGTTGCTAAGGTCGATGTCCAAGAGACTAGTGCCCATGTTTTATTTTAGAGGTTTTATGGTTTCAGGTCTCACATTTAGGTCTTTAATCCATTTTTGTATATTAGTTAATTTTGTATATTAGTTAATTTTGTCTATGATTAAATTCACTGATCATAGTGAATTCACATGATTCTTTATATTGATGTGTTAAAATCCAATTAATTTTGTCTTATGATTTGTACTTTTTGGGTCATAAGACAATATTTTTACCCCAAAGTTCCAAGGATAAGAGTCTACATTTTCTACTCTTAGCATTTTAGTTTTATTTTCATGTATGTTTTTAAACTCTTATAAATTTCTGTCACACTATTTTATTTTATTTATAGGACATGTCAACATCAGAAATAATGTCACACATTCCTTTCCTTATTTTTGGTCTCTCTCCCCCCTCTGGAACATAAGCTCCATGAGAAAGGACTTTGTGGGTTTGATTCTCCACTTTACTTTCAATGCCCAGAACATGCCTGGCACAATATCTGTTCCATAAATTCATTGTTGAAATATTCTACTTAAACATTGAAAAATGACCCCCAGCTATAGAAATTTTAACTCTATAATAATAGTTTATCCAAATTGGACATTTTTAGAAACATTTAATCAACAGATTATATTTCTTAAGGCTTCTTAATTTGTGACTACTAAACGAAGACATCACCAGACAGAAGAATGTTTATCTTTCTATTCCATGGAACTCATTAATTTAATGAATTTACCAAGTTGTTTAACTGTATGAAAAATAGAAGTGCTAAGACAGATTCTTTTATGCTATTTAGAATTCGAATTTGATCTGTCAAATTACCCCTTGAATTCTGGCTATAATGTTAGGTATGACAACAATTAGAAAAAAACATAACAGCCTCAGGTCTAAACACAGATTGAACATGAATGCATTCTGAGTCTGTGGTTAAGATCGGATGTATAATTGTATCACCTCACACTGGCACTCCACTCCTAGCCCCTAATCCCTTTGTACATTTCCGTAGCTTTCTTTCCTGCCCCTTTCCCCCAAACTCCTTCCACTCCTTGGCTTTCAGTATGTCTTCAACGGCTAAATCTAGGGCTTTCTTCAGCCACCTGCCCTAGGTCGACTTTAATTGGCCCTCCACTCCCACGTGGGAGTACTAAATTTCTGTTCCCTCTTGTCTGCTGAGGACAACGCTGTCGTGCACCTCATACTCCGGAGTTCCCTTGAGGGATCAAGCTGGAGCTACCCTTTTGCCAGAGACCACACCTTGGTCTCTAATATGACTCATACTCCTGGGAAACACCTCCTTAAAAAATGACTTGTACACAGATCCTCTTTGTATGCTAAACTAGTGAGAAGCCCAACCTTGCACCATAATTGATGGACGCCAGCAAGACTCATGAGCCTCCACTCTTAGAGCTGAAACAAGACAATGAAGTTTAGCTGTACCTCAACTCTGTTTTTCAGAGTTGAGGAAGCCAGCCCCCCAATGCCAAAAAGAAAGCGTATTTAGAAGTTCTAAGGAATTTTAAGGATTAATGCAAACTCATTTGTAATTTTTTTTAAAAATTCTGAAGATAGGATAGGTTTTTTTAAACTCATGCCAGGAGAAATATGACCAAGGAGCGAAGAGCTAATTAGGAGAAATTGATACATCAGCGATTCTGCAGTGCGGGAGACTTTCTCTTAGAACATTAAAAACTTTACATAATTAATGGAGTATTTCAAAGCAATGCCGATCCTAGATTACACCTAAGGAAAACAGTTAAATCTGTTAACTACAGGCAAATACTCATAAAAATGTAATCTCTTCTGAACTGACCCAGCAGTCATGTGGTTTCTCACCAAAACTTTACCAGAGGCAAAATGATTTCCAAATATGCTTTATTGTTGACCTCTGAAGCTATTACTGATTTTCATTAGACCCAATTTAGTTTTCCCTGGTAAATTGTTTATTATTAAAATATTTTTGAACAGGTATAGTTATATGACTCAAAACAGTCTCACATTTCTGTTATAATTGGCCTGGTCCCCACCCCCATTCTCACAGATAACCATTATTAGTTATAGGGGTGTGGCTGTGTAGGCATCTTTTGAATTTTCTAAGGGATGCATCCTGAATATTAGCTTCCCATTTAACTTTGATGGCAATGAATGAAGATGGGTCCTATGAATGAGCATGTCCGATTTTCATTTCTTGAGATATGACACTTACCTATTCAATTCCACATGTCGGTTTTCACTGTATATTTTGTGTTATCAGTTATTAAGACCTGACTGTACTCTGTTCATTGGCCAAACTTTTTTTCTAAACCAGAGGGAGAGATGCAAATGAATATAATGAGGAAACATGGAAAGTCGCTCATGCATCGCCCTTTAGCCCTTGTCTTTGAAGCCTACATAGAATAGAGAATTAAATATTAACTTTTAAAGAAGGCAAATAATCTTTATAATCTCCCTCAAAACTAATTTTTATTTTAACTAGGCATTGTTAAATTATAAAACTAATACACAAATACATTTTCATTGTTTAAAAAAAAATAAGTGATATGTAAAATTAAGTTACAACTTGGTAACATTTCCAGCCCCCACAGATTCTATCCCCAGAGGAAGCCATGGTAATCAGCTTTGTCTTTAACCTGTCACTTTTCCTGTACATTTAAGTACATTTGTGCATCTATAGATGTAATAGCTTTGTTTTTGTTTGTATATATGTGCTTATTTTCATGAATGGAGTCTGTAAAACTCTGCTTTTCCCACAAAAAGATAACATCATAACATATACATCCTACCTAGTAGTCTGATATTGGGCAAGTTACTTAATTTCTCTTTGTCTTAGATTTATTTTTTTATCTGTATAATGACAATAGTAATGAAACCTGCCACATTGGGTTATTGTGAGGACTGGGTGAGGTAATGCTATGAAATTAGCCCTTCCATCTCTTCAAGTGTTTATTGGACATTTGCACTCCTTTTGCTATAAATTGTCCATTTATGTCATGATTCCATTTTGCTATTTGATTATTTTTCATATTGACCTACACACTTATTAATTAGCCTTATGTCTGTCACATTTTTGCAAACATATTTTCATAGCTTATTTATTTTCCATTGACTTTGTTGAGTTTTTTGCTTATGGGCAAGTGTATTATTTCATTTAAGACATGTATGTGTAGCATATTCATATAAAGCATTGCTGACCTTATAAAACTTATATTCTTGTGGAGTAGATGGAAAATTTACAAATAGACATACCATATCATGTCAGCTAAGTATCTGGAAAATGCCAAGTACTTTAACAACAAAGCAGGGTACAGATATAGGGAGAAGAGAAGTGGAAGCTGCTCTAAATTGGTGATATTTGAGGGGTGCCTGGGTGGCTCAGTCGGTTAAGCGTCTGCCTTCAGCTCAGGTCATGATCCCAGGGTCCTGGGATCAAGCCCCATGTAGGGCTCCCTGCTCAGTGAAGAGCCTGCTTCTCCCTCTCCCTCTGCTTGCTGCTCCCCCTACTTGTGCTCACTTTCTCTCTCTCTGTCAAATAAATAAATAAAATCTTTAATAAAAATAAGACAAAATGAAATGGTAATAATTGAATGAAGATCACAACCAAGTTAGAGAATGCGCCATGGATATGTGGAAATGCCTGTGTTAATAGAGTCCTAGGCAGTAAGAGTAGCAAATTCAAAGCTCCTGAGTCAGACACAGGTTTGGCATGTTCTGGAACCAGAAAGGGCTACCGTGGCTTGAACACAGTGAGCAAAGGGGAAGAATCAGCAAGTGAAATTGAATAAGTAGCCATTGATTAGATCATGTACATTCATAAAGACTGTAGAAAGATTTGTGTGTATGCGGGTGTGTGTGTTTTCTGTACATTGAGGGAAGTTACTAGAAGATTTTTAACAGGGAAATTGACATGGTCTGACCTTAGTAGTAGCAGGGAGACCAGATAGGAAGTTATTGCAATCATGTGGGGCGAGATTTAGTGACCTAGACTAGGGTAGTATGTAGGAAATTGGTAAAAGATAGTTATATTTGGTTATGTTGGAAGTAGAAATTTGTTAGAATTTACCAAGAAAATGGGGTAGAAAGAAAAGAAAACTCAGAGATGATGTCAAAGGTTTTGCCTTGAGCAACTGGGTAATGGCATTACTATTTAGTAGGGCATAGTAAAAAAAGGGAAGAATAGATTTATGAGTGAGGGGGAGTGGAAAGTAGAGGCTTCCAGTTATGTAATGAGTAAGTCATGGGGATGAAAAGCACAGCATAGAGAGTATAGTCAATGGCATTGTAATAGCGTTGTATGGTGACAGATGGGAGCTACACCTGTGATGAGCAGAGCATAACATATAAATCACTATGTTGTACACCTGAAACTAATTGAACATTGTGGGTCAACTATACTTCAATAATAATAGTAATAAAAAGGAATAAATTTATGGGTAGAGATCAAGCTGTGTTTGATGTATTATATTTGAAATGAGTTATGAGGTAGCCAAGTAGAGTTGTTGAGTAGGCAATTGAATATGGAAATTAAGGGGAGAGGACAGAGCAGGGGTGTGTGTGTGGGGGGGAATATAAATGTGAGAATCATTAGTGTATGGATGGCATTTAAAGTAATGTGCCTGGAGGAGACCACTTAAGGTTTAATGATAATAAGGAGATGAAGAATACCTGGGGAACTCCCAACTTTTAGAAATCAGGAAGAGGAGGTAAGTTCAACAAAGAAAGACGAGCAAATGTCGCTGAAGAGTAGGAGAAAAACCAGGACCGTATTGTGTCCTGGAAGCCAAGTGTGGAAAATGTTTCTACTGTGTACAATGCTCCTGAAAGGTTGAGTACTATGAGGCCTGAAAGTAGACCAGTGGATTTAGCAATATGGAGGTTACTGGGACCTTGAAAACAGAGGCACTAGGGACAATAGCCAGATTAAAATGGGAAGAAGAAATAACATGTCATTATTTCTCTTTAAAGCATCTGCATTTCAAATCAAACTACAAAAGGGCTTTCCTATGCAAAGATTCTATAAATAGATGATACCAGACATTATAATGGAATTACCTGAGACTTGATTGTGTCAAAGGCACTGATAGATACACAATCCAGAACAAGATGTGAGACTGAAATAAAGGTTGTAGGAGAATATTGATTTCCATTCTTGGCTGACCACTTACCTCTAATGAATCTTAAAGAGGCTAAGAAAAAAGATGACTGGAAATTCAGAGAATTTTTGGATAGAATATTGGTGTTCTGTGATTCTTCCTAACCACAGAAGGGAAGGTGCTTTGCCTTTCTTTCAGACAAGAACAAGGGTTGTAAAAAAAACAACTTGGAGAGCTTACTAAATGCCCTGCACTGCCACCATATCTGACTCATGCCTGAGCCACCCAAAAGGCAAGTCTTGGGCTGGCTTTCTGGTGGTGCTAGGGAAGAGGTTACTGTTGCTTCAGAATCATCCTAGACTCTCAAGTTCAAGGCAGTGCTGTATAGTTCTCCCATGTCTGATAGGGGGCCGTGTCAGAAGAAAGGCAGTATGAGCCTGTTTTGGTTCTTACCTAGGAGGTGTGTATCAATTAGACTTTGTGGTGTAACCAACCAACCAACAATTCAGCAAATGTTTATTATTTTCATGGGCCAGCTGTGTGATTGTTCTATGGATGGCTGGCAGCATGGCTGGGCTGGATTGCCAAGGAGAGCTTCATTCATTCGTGTGGCTGGTAGCTAGACATGAACTAAGATGATGGTGATGACATGTCTGTCACCAGCAGGCCAGCCTGCCCTGTTCACGTGGTGGTGGTCACAGAGAGAACTAAAAATGCCCAAGAATAAGTTTTCCCTCTGCCCCTCTTTTAAACATTTTCTTTACATAAGTATTATAGGTTCGTTGCTATTTATATTTTTGTTAATATTACCAACAATGACATAAGAGTGAAGTTAACTTTACTTTTCAACAATTATTAGCAATTAATTTTGGAATAAATAATATTTTGAGATGTGGATGATTATGAAAAATAAAACATTTCAACTAATTTTCAATGATAAGATCTGCTTAGTTTTTTTTATTAGATTTTTTACTTTGGATATACTTCTGTGCTGAGCTCACAGAGATGAGATTGTCACTATTGTGTTTCTATCTACTCCACTTATATTCCTTGCAGTTTTCTTTTATTATTTTAATGTTCTGTAATTTGAGGTCTAAATATTATCAACAGGTAGTTAATACAATTTATTCTCATTTATGATTGTAAAGTATCTTTATTTTTCTCACTTCAGGATTATTACTTTGAATTCAAGGTTATAGGTCTCTTTTTCTGCATTCTTATTTTAATAACAGATTTCTCCAAACTTGGTGGAAATTTGGCAATACATACTTTTTTGTAATTCAGAAAAAAGCTAAGCTAAATTCATATTTAATGAGTTATTTACTTATAGACTACTTAAATATTATAAAATTATAAGGATTAATCTTCCAAAATTTCAAGGATAAATTTCTTTCTAGTATCTTGAAGGTTCTATTTGCAAATAGATGTTTAAACAGCTACACTCTTCCCTTGCTCCGAGAATGTTCTTCCTTCCACTGAAAGTGAATCTTAAAGACAGAAATAAATGTGGCCACAGACTTTGCTTGAAACCTTATAAAATAATTCAAATATTAGAATTGTGACACATACCAGAGATTTTTGTCCTCCCTGCAACAAGCACCACACAAAAATGATGATTATGCTAGTTACAAATCAGTAATATCTGTTCAGTACTATAACCATTGTTTGCTGAGCCCTTATTCCATGCATTTACATTGTACTAAGCATTGCTATACAATTATCTAATCTAATTCTCATAATGATATGTGAAGCAAAAGTTTACTTTTTATTTACAGATGAGAGAATTGAGGCCCAGAGAAATAAAGTAACTTACTTCTTAAGGTCACCCAGCTAATAAGTGGCAGAAGAAGGATCTGGACTCCAGTGAGTTTGAAGCCAAAGGCCATGCACTTTATCAGCTTTGCTCCTACATTTAATACACCCTTACTAGGAAACAGCTTGGGTGAAACAACTTGAGTGAATAAAGAGATGTTAGCTTAGTAAGGAGGAAATATATTTACAGAAGACAATGTAACTGTATTTAAGTGTAAGATTTGAGTTTTTTGCTAGGTCAGGTAGAGAGATCTTTTAGCTAGGGTGAATTAATGAGGTTTTACTATTAAGTATTTTTGTAATGACATTATCAAGGATTGAATGGTTTTAGAACCTGAATTGTATCTGGGTCTTCTAAAAACATTTACTATAAGGATAAAAAATAATGATCTGAACAATTTGCTAAGTTGTCACCATAACGACATTATGCTAACATATATTTTGAAGCTCAGTCTGAAGGTCAGCCACACAAGCCTTAGATGGCATAGCAAATCACCAGGCGAAGAAGTGGTAAGGCTGGCTTTCAGGGACTCCCACAATGCACAGCGGGGGAGCAAGGCAAGGAGTTTTTCCTGCCAGCGCTCAGCCTGAGGCACTAAATTCCACAGTCCGGCCCACTGGTGCCCTCTGCAGGTCAGATGAATGCTTTACAGCCCTGGGTTTCTACTGTGAAAAAGGTCTCGGTAATGGAAACATCGAGTTAAATTGCCTCCTATAGTGTCATTCCTATGCTTGGCACTTAACTAGGTATTAGCTGGGGTAATGGTGATGACATGTCTCTCATCCTTCAGCAGGCTAGTCTGGGCTGTTCACATGCTAGTGGTCACAGGGAGAATTGAAAATTTCGAAGAGTGTGCTTTCCCTATACTCAATTGCATTTTCGAAATTTTTGTATATAGGTGTTATGTAACTATAACACAACTCTCATATTTCAACTTTTTAAGGTGTTTAACTAACTCAAGAGGATTTTTTTTTTTAAGAAAAAGGGGAGTGAGACACAGAGCTGGAGATGACAGAAGTAGATTTTCCTTTAAAATGGAAATTAAAGTCTTTGAGAGGCTGTGTGGCATATTGCAAAGAATATTCTCTGAAATGACAACACAGTGATCACATCCTAACTTTCTCATTCACTGGCTGAGGACTTTGAATATGTGGTTGAACTTCTGTGAGCCTCAGTGTTCTTATCTGTGAAATGGAGTTAGTATCTTCTTTATTGGTTTATTATAAGAGTTAGATAAAATGAGCCATGTAGAGCACATAGTAACAGGACCTCTGAAAGCAGTTATTATTTCTTGATCAATTAAGTTTTAAAATTTTACGTGAGAACAAAGCAAGCTAGAGTAAGGATGGAAGGGTTGGGGGTCACAGAAGAAAATAAGCCACACAGAGGAAGTCTGTATGGAGTCCTCATGCAAAACCTACCTCCGTAAATACATCATGTATAAAAAAGTAGAAAAAAGAACACAAAATGTAAACACATGTTTCAAGCATAATAAAAGAAAAGCCATTTCAGGTCAATGTACAATTTTTCTAAACTAGAAACATAAACCTGTGGTCTTCGTTCAGAGCCATACTTTAACTATTGGTTAAGCTTAAGATTTTCTAACAAAGTTTGGTAAAGAGTCTCTAGCTTTGTTTTTTTCATCTATTATGTAACTTCACTAGGGTTTTGGGGTTTGGTTTTTAGGCTAAATAAAAAATTCATATAAAATGCCTAACACTTATTATCCTGGGCCTGGTTCTACATTCTTCACATATATTAACTTATTTGACTCTCATACCAATCCTTCAACCGAGGGGCTAGAGGGGCTATTATTTTTCACAAGAGTGAAACTGATGTAGAAAGAATTTTAAATTGTCAAAGATGACACGGTTTATAAGTGTTGGATCCAAATCCGTCTTGGGCAGTCTGGTTTCAGTGTCTATGTTTGTTTGTTTTAAGATTTTATTATTTATTTATTTGAGAGGGGGAGAGAGAGAGAGAGAGTGAGCACAAGAGCAGGGGGAGGGAGAAGCAGACTCCCTGCTGAGCAGGGAGCCTGAGTTGGGGCTCCATCCCAGGACCCTGAGATCATGACCTGAGCCGAGGGCAGACACTTAATCAACTGAGCCACCCAGGCGCCCCTCAGTGTCTATAAGTTTAACTGTATATTCAACTTTGAAGAATTTTTAAAATATGCTATTTAAGACATTGCTATTAGGATTAATATTAATCAGGCCATTGCTTTTCACACTCAGGTAACGAAGTTAATGTGAACAGCATGGGACCATTTAGGATGGTCAAAATCAAGCATTATTCTTAGAGTTCTAGATACTGTGAAACTAGAACAGGATGTGATGTTTCTCTTTACTTAAATAGATTTGATTTTCTTTGGTTGCTTAGGTTTTTCTGCAATGTTAGGCCACTAATGCACCTCCTAATAGCAGTGGTAACTTGAAGTATGAGGTTTAGGTCAGGAGACAAGATTCAACTAAAGTGATTTTTTGAAGTTAAACTATGCTTAAACTACTATCTACGATACAGTACTTAAGAAACAAAACGCGATCTGTGTACATATTTGAAAGAGTTAAGAATAATTTAATCATCTTTGTCTGTTTAGGCTGCTATCACAAAATACCACAGACTGAGTAGCTTATAAACAACAGAAGCTTGCTGTTCACTGTTCTAGACCCTGGTAAGTCTAAGATCAAGGTGCAGCAGTTGGGTGTCTGGTGCTGCCCCACTTCCCCATTCATAGGTGGTCCCATTCCCCCTCCCCCCCCCCCCCCCCCCCCCCCACTGTGTCGTTACATGGAGGAAGAAGACAGAGAGCTCTCTGGGGTCTCTTTCATAATGGCACTAATCTCTTGGTGAAGGCTCCCCTCTCACGACCTAATCACCTCCCAAAGGCCCCACCTCCTAATACCATCACACTGGGGATTAGATTCCAGCATATGGTTTGTGGGGGAGAGGAACGGGTTAGAGGAGAGGGTGCACACAAACATTCAGTGTATAGCATTAACCATATATATGAAAACAACCATATCCTGCCTAACCCTTTCCCACACTAGACTCATAAATTAAAAAAATAAAATAAAACAAAACCAACAAAACAAAAACTACATTTATTCTTCTGATAGCACTAAAGAGTGTGCCTGTAACAATATATTAACTTTATTTTTTGGGTTTTTTTTTTTAAGATTTATTTATTTATTTGAGAGAGAGAGAGAGAACATGAGTAGGGGGCAGGGGCAGAGGGAGAGAGAGAATCTCCAGCAGACTCCCTGCTGAGCACGGAGCCAAGGCGGGGCTCGATCTCATGACCCTGAGATCATGACCTGAGCTGAAACCAAGATTCGGATGCTTAACTGACTGAGCCACCCGGGTGCCCCCAGTGTCTCAACTTTAAATTTATCTTAGTTTCAGCCTCCCTGTCTTTGTGGTTCAGCTTATCGCCATTCTCAGTTCCTTGACTCATCAGCTCTGCAAGGTTCAACCACACACGAAACCTCCACTTCTTCCATTTCCATTTAATATAAAAGCATTTTAATGCCCCCCTTTTCCCCTTCATCCCTTCTTACCCTCACCCTACCCTCAATGTTTGTGAGTTTTATGGAAGTTAAGAACATTTATATTCTGTTTTATGACAATAGTGAGGTATCACGTGATGTGCCTATAGGTTTTTCCCTAAGCAACAGAGTCTGCATTTACACTACTATGACCACAGAAATATTGTTCACTTCAAAGCCAAGTAGTGCACCGTGGTTTACATTACCTTTTCTAAAGCCAGATTTGTCCCAAATCTGTGCCACTAGGTGGAAACTGTCCCTACCATTAGGTACACATGGTCCTATTTTTTTTTTAAGGTTTTATTTATTTATTTGAGAGAGAGAGAATGAGAGATAGCACAAGAGGGAAGAGGGTCAGTGGGAGAAGCAGACTCCCTGCTGAGCAGGGAGCCCGATGCGGGACTCGATCCCGGGACTCCAGGACCATGACCTGAGCGGAAGGCAGTCGCTCAACCAACTGAGCCACCCAGGCGCTCCAAGACATGGTCCTGTTTTATGCTGAAATAATTCTTTGAGCCTATCTTCATGATTTTTTAATGGGCTTGATGAGTGTTCTGCTGATATCCTGGGTGTGTTGTCATTTTTACGTTAATTTAGACCTTTAAAAATGGACCCTCTTGGGGCGCCTGGGTGGCTAAGTTGGTTAAGCAACTGCCTTCGGCTCAGGTCATGATCCTGGAGTCCGGGGATTGAGTCCCCCATCAGGCTCCCTGCTCAGTGGGGAGTCTGCTTCTCTCTCTGACCCTCCCCCTTCTTGTGCTTTCTCTCTCATTCTCTCTCTCTCAAATAAATAAAAAATCTTTAAAAAAAAATGGACCCTCTTTCTAATGGAATCTCAGATGGGAGGATGGATAAACAAATAAAAAGATTATTATTAAATAGTAGTATAAGCCACATAATGCTTAAGCAAGAGATGATGTTAGGAGAAACTTTTAAAAGAAAGAGTATTGCCTATCACTACAGGACCAGCAAACTTTGGGCCAGAAGTCTCTCCTTTGTTTTACAAATCAGGAAAACAAGGCGGAGTAAGTTAATTGGCTAAAATTACACAGCTAGTTAGTATCAGTCTAGAATGAATGGCGAGTCTATCTGAGGGGATTCTTTACTTCTTACCTGATGACGTCTTAGCTGCTTTTAAGGGTACCTGATGACTATTTGGGCTTAAAGAATTGGAACTTGGTGCACCAGGCACCTTTAGATAACTCAAATCAATAACGGCTTAATAAGGTATTTTAGTTTTTGTTGCCCTGACTCTTGGCCTATCCTTTGTACACTCCTCATAGAGCAAGGAGAAACTTAGAGGCTTTTTACTAAGCAAATCTCAAAATACGAGAACAAGCCTACAGCTAATGCAGTTTCTCTTCCGAGTTTCCTTCAGGGAAGAAAAACGTATTTTTTAAACTCCCTTTCAATGAATGATTTTTTTGCAATATTTTATGTAATCATACTGCAGTTAAATTTTAACCAGAGATAATGATCGCTCTAGGTTGTCATTTTTATTTTTATTTTCTAAAACTTAAAATACAATTTGAGTCGATTTACCCCAGTGAATATAAAATAATTTTGGCATTTTAAATTATAATTTCTTATTGATGACAGTAAGCGACAAGGAGCACAGTAAAATATTTGTGTGTGTTTGGACACATTTTTCCAGCTGTAGAATTGCAAAGGACATTGTATAATAAGATTGCTTCACTAATGCCCCTGAGGTTATAGGACACCGAGTATTTTGTTATTTCTGCCAACACTATGGAGTTCAGATTTTGAAGAGTAAAGTAAAAACTACAAATCTAGACTAACACTTCTCTTCAACGGATACTTCATAAGAAAATTAAAATTCCATTTCCATCATACTTTTTCTCCAAAAGTGTTACCTACCTGTAAAGTCTTGTTGAGATTGTGTTTTCAGAGTTAATGCTCCTCCATTATAAATTCATAAACACTAAGAGCTGGAAGAGAGCCAAATTCAACCAACTAACTTTATAATCAGGTAAATGGAGGCATTGAGAATTTAAATGACTTCCTCAGATGGGTCCACAGTGTAGCCTCAGTGATATCTAACCAATTTTTGATACTTTGTAATTCCATTTTTATTTAGTTCAACATATGTTTAAATTTTTTTCTTATGACTTCTTTGACGCCTGGTTACTTAGAAATGTTATTTAATTTCTAAACATTTGGGGGACTTTGTAGATATCTTTCCCTTGTTGATTTGTGATTTAATTCCATTGTGGTGGGGGAATACTCTTTGCATGATTTCTTTTCTTTCCAATACATCAAGACTTATTTATGACACAGAAAATAATCTCTTTTAATAAGAGCTCTTTGTAAACTTCAAGAGAACACATTTTTTTTTCTTTTTTATTTGTTGGAAGTCACCCACTGCGGGTGTTTCTGAATTTCCTGGGAAGCTGCTATGCTGCCTGAAGAACTTTCTGGAAAGCTGTCCGTGGGTGTCTCATGGAAACTTTGCTGGAAGCAAGCTCACCTGGGTATCCCACTTGCTGGTTGAACACTGTAAGAGCAAGAAAGGAAAAAAAGCACCTTTGATAAAGAGAAGTCCCTTCCTCCTCCGGCTGTATGCCTCAGGCTCCCTCTACTGGCAAAGCTTACCATCTTACCAGCTAGAAAGGGAGAAATGTTTCTAAGACTCAGCTCCACGATCACAAATAAGACAATGAAGAGTGGATTTGGAGCTGAGAGGCAATAAATTGATGTAACTGGCACACCTTAAATAGTATTATTTACATAATTCTTGCTAAGCTTTATGAAAATATATCTTATTTTCTCCATTGTCTTTTATCAATAACAATCATCATCAACAATAAGGAGACTAGAAATTAAAATCCTTGGAACATCCACAAAACAAGTAGAATCATGACATTTCCTATAATTTTCATCTTTAATTATTAATGCAATAAAAATAAGCTGTCAGAAATAAATGGATTTATCAGTAGATGGTGCTATATACCTTATATTTTCATTTTTTTCCAGAGAGCTTAACAATGTTTTGATTTCCCTTTATATAACTGCTACCTACCTTTAAAAAGGTATAGTATGCGACTTATATTTAAGTAATTTACAAAAGTACTTAAAATTTAAATCATATTTGGCAAACTGGGCATACTCACCAAATATTAAAAAATGCAAATAGGAAAAAATGCAACCAGTGAAGCTTTCGGAGCAGTACACATTCTGCCAGCTGTCTGGTAAGTTAGTTCTTAACTGTAAGTACCTCAGTTTGTGTAAAAAATAAAATAATATTGATGGAACATACTAAAGTCACTCACTATACCTTTGTTGGATTGATTTTTTAGTGACTTGAGATATAAGCATTCATTCTTCCAAATTGGAAATGGATGGCACGGTGGCATAGATTATCGAAGACAGCCTTCCCCAATTTACTTATCTAATCAAAAAATGTTAGTTTTAGCATCAGAGAGGCAATCAGATTGTAGAAATCAAAGACAGAGTCTTCGTCTAGAGTTTTAACAAGAGGTAAGTAGTTAACTGTGCTAAGAATGAGAGCTGGACATGTGCCAGAGATGGGAATGTTTTATGATTGCAAGGAAATAAGAAAGGATAGAAGAGTAAGTCATATTCAAACTTGTACCAGCCTTAAAAACTTTAGCCATATGATTTCACTTATATGCGGAGCCTAAAAAAACAAAACAAATGAACAAAGCAAAACTCATAGATGCAGAGCGTAGAGTGGTGGTTATCAGAGGGGAAGGGTGTTGGGGGTAAGTGAAAAGGAGCAGAGGCGCATTGTATGGTGTGACAGGTGATGACTAGACTTATTTGTGGTCACTTTGTACTGTATGCAAATATCAAATTATTATGTTGAACACCTGAAACTAATATAATGTTATATTCTAATCTTACCTCCATGAAAATGTCAATGATAAATATTGAATACAATTTTTCCATTTCACACAAAAAATACAGATTTTCATATTAGAAAAAGGAATATCACTTTGCTTTGGAGAGTATATAGCATACCATTTATATCCTAAAAGTAGAGTTCAAGATTTGACTTACAAGGTTTTGCAGAAACCTAGTGACTTCAGAACACTGCTGTGCATTACTCTTTCTGACAACACTGTCCCAGTTATTTTGGGAGGTTCATTAGTGGAATATATTTTGTTGTTTGTCCTCCAGGTTACAAATGCCCAATTTGTATGTAAATAGCCTTTACATATAAACATGTACCTCTACAACACTTCACTTCCACTCAAGTCTCTGTGATTGTTGCTTTGAGCATCATGAAAGCAAACCACACTTTTAGATCTGTTTTTCTTGGTGTGACCTGTATCAACATAATTATGTGCGACCCTTAAAAAATGACTCCTAAGAGTAGAAAGTGGGAATTTGCCCCAAAGTCAGGCCTTTGAACTGTCACTGTGTTTTATAACATGTTTCCCCCCATTCCTGAATCCATAGAAGCATGTATTTTTCTGTATGGCCCATTCTCTACCAAAAAGTAAGGGAAAAAAACCTAAAAAACTATAATAACATAATCACATTCAATCTTAATCACATTTGCCCAATTTACATATAGGTATACATAAATCCCCCACCTTTTTTTTTTTTTTTTGGTCTTCATGTATTTAACAAAAAATAGTCTGCAATGGATGGAAATCAACAACCATTTACAACAGGGTTATTATAAGGAAATTTTCTGAATTCTAAACAGGTGACTTACAAATAAATGTTTCTGAGCGATAACTAATTTAAATATTGAGAGTCATAGGCATCTATGTGTATACGTTCTACATCCCAAATATCAAGCCATCATTATTTAAAGAAAATGACTTACTAAGTGACTTCCTTATAACACAATGTTGATTTTTAAAACCTTAATTATTTTTATAAGTTCTCTTTTAAGTTATGAAGACTTTTTTAATGAAATTCATTTGTTGTTCCCAAAGAGGATCACTTCATCTTCTTACATCTCTGGACTAGTTTGTGTCTTTATTTTCGGCTGTATGCTCTCAATCCAGTGTTGCTTTGTTATAGCAATGTCGAAGGATGCTGAATTCAAGTTTCTGTAATTTCGTTAATGTCAATTAATATAAAATTAACAAAATGATAGAATAGTAGAGGAAGAAATGCACTCTTTGGAAAGACTGAAATGTACTTCTGAAATAGATCTAAAAATTATTGTACTATCATGTACTTTAAAAAACAAATTTTTTTAAGTAAACTCTACCCCCAACATGGGGTTCAAATTCACAACTCTGAGATCAAAAGTTGCATGCTCTACTGAATAAACCAGCCAGGCACCCCTGTACTATCATGTACTTTAATAATTACTGAAGTATGGGGGCCCCTGGTGGGCTCCGTCGGTAGACCGAGCAACTCTTGATCTTGGGGTTGTAAGTTTGAGCCCCATGTTGGGTGTAGAGATTACTAAAATAAAATAAAATATTTAAAAAATAATTGTGTACTGTGGTGATCATGAAGTATGCTCTTTTTTGACAGATTTGTCAAGGTCAACTTCAAAATCTGAGCTTTCAGATTTTTTAAATAAGAGAAACAGAATAAAACTAGAGGTCAGATGTTTAAGGTTATGCAATATATTTAAAAATATATCCTAAGAATAACAGCTAATTTTAACATTTTAACATTAACATTCATCAATGAGAGAGCAAAGCATGTTTGTTTTCAGGAACAATAACCGAAACTTTTTCAATTTTGTGCTTTCTCTTTCTCTTCCATTCTCTTCCCTTTCCTTCTCTTTCCTTTCATTCCTAAATATGTCTCCACAACAATTTTGTCCTAAAGTCCTAGGTAGAAAGATAGAGAAATATAGGGAGGAGGAAAGGGAAGAAGCAGAAAGAGAGAGAGAGAATGAGAGAGAGAAAGAGTGGAGGGTCAGAGACCTAGGAAGGACAGCTGCCTTGAAGTGTTGCCTGGTGCAGAGCCTGAGCGAGGAGAGAAGGAAGCTCATATGACAGGCACTTGGTGAGGGGTGTCCGAGCAGGGGGGAGGAAGGCATTCTTGCAGGCAGCAGATCTGAGGTGGGGAGTCAGAGACCATGCAGGGGAAGGAGGGGATACATGTGGTAGGGAGTCGGCACAAACATGGAAATCTGAGTAGGCTGAGGGGGTCCATAGAGTTTAGAGTGCTTAGCTAGAGTACCGTGGTGAATGGCATCCCTGAAGAAGGGAACCACGACCTTGAGCACCAGAGCCGGAGCAGGGTCAGGGACAGCATGCACAGGGTGCTGAGAGATGGCAGGCTGTGCAGATTCATAGCCTGAGAAGCACATTTCTGAGCATCTGAGGCAGCTCTGTGAGGGGTAGTGGACATCCAAGCGGGTCTCAGCACAATTTGATTTAAAACTATAGACTGAATATACTAAAAAACAAATTTGCATCCTAGGAGGAAATACTTGCTCTTTATGGTTATGACACAAAGTCATCCTAGTTGTGATATTAATAACTGTTTTCAGTCATTGGATTTTATGAAGCATCACATTTTTTTTTCAAAATATTTTATTTATTTATTCATGAGGGACAGAGGGAGAGAGAGAGGGAGAGAAGCAGAGGGAGAAGCAGGCTCCCAAGGAGCAGGGAGCCCGATGCGGGACTCGATCCCAGGACCCTGGGATCATGACCTGAGCCGAAGGCAGACGCTTAACCATCTGAGCCACCCAGGCGCCCTGAAGCATCACATTTTATAGTTTTCTTAAATCAGGAGGTGTCAGTGAGAAAGCAAGGGATGGGGCACCCGGGTGGCTCAGTCAGTTAAGCATCTGCCTTCAGCTCGGGTCATGATCTCGGGGTCCTGGGATCAAGCCCTGTATTGGGCTCTCTGCTTAAGGGGAGTCTGCTTCTCTTTCTTCCTCTGTGCTCTCTCTCCCTCTCACCCTCTCTCTCAACGTTACTAACAAAGGAATTAACTTATGATAAAATCCATTACTTAAAAAAAAATCTTAAAAAAAACAAATAAACAAAAAAAGAAAGAAGGGGATGTTCTTGGAATAGCTATCCTGGCTTCCTTGGTTTCTTAGAGAAACACTAGCCAGCATTTTTCACCAGTAGAGTCTAAGACTTCCTCATCATGTCTGAGCATGTTTAAAAATTCTGGAACATCCCTCAGGCTTCCCCCTGTTTTCCCTTCTTGGTGAGTAAGGCACAATTGACATTTGTCTATCTAATGCTATACACTGGAATGTACTTAACCTAACCTTTCAATGAGCACCTTTAGCTGTTCATGGTTTGGGAATAACCTACATTCCACCCACATTTCTATACCTCATATATAAAAATTCAAATATACGATAGGGGTTTTAGGACCAACTTTCATCTCTCCTCCAACTATTGAGCAGCATTCCCTGCCCTACCAAACTCACAAGGAGAGTTTAAGCTTCTGATTGGATATCTCTTATGACAGAAAACTCATTACCCACCAGATTGCCCATTCTATTTTCAGTTAGAATGATGGTTTTTGCCTTGAAACAAAACTGTCTCCCTGTATCTTTGGCCCATCAGAACTTATTCTATACCTTAAGATAACAAGAAATGGAATGTACACCATTTTTCCATGACAACCATTCAGATACTTAGCATATCACTCTCTGCTCACCCATGTCTTCTCCACAATAAATAGCCCTAGTCTCTTCCATAACTCATTAGATGAGATGGTTTTCTGAGTTATGTTATCTCATCTCCCTGATTGTGATTTGTTTGTCTTAACATGTTCCCATTTCTTGATCTACATATGCAGAACCGAACATGATATTCCAAATAATTTTATCTCCACAATTTTGGTATTAATATAAACAATTTAACATTTCTTTGTATGAAAATAAGCTCTACTTACTATCTTTGCAATTTTTCAGTAATCTAAGACTGTTCTAAATAAGAAGTTTAATTAAAAATTGCTGAATTGATCTTAAAGAACAGAGAGAGAGTTTATGTTTCCTGTCCCTTTTTGAAAAAAATTATTTATTTGAGAGAGAGAGGGAAAGAGCTAGAGAGAGTAAGAGAGAGGAGCAGAGGGAGAGAGAGAAGCAGCCTCCCCACTGAACAGGGAGCCTGACATGGGGCTCAATCCCAGGACCCTGAGATCATGACCTGAGCCGAAGGCAGACACTTAACCAACTAAGCCACCCAGGTGCCCCCAAAATTGCTGAATTGATTTTAAATAAAAATACAACTATTGAAATATTTAATTCAACATATTAAACATTCACACGTTCATATACATGAACACTTTCGTTTTTTATAGAAAAAATCTTGAAATCCCACTATTAAATTTAATATGTGAGTTTAATAGGTCACTTGATTTCAGTAGACCAGTTTTCATATCCAGGAAATGATATATTTGGATTAGATGTTCTCTAAATTTTACAAAATT
Organism: Callorhinus ursinus; assembly: GCF_003265705.2. Taxonomy (NCBI): domain Eukaryota; kingdom Metazoa; phylum Chordata; class Mammalia; order Carnivora; family Otariidae; genus Callorhinus; species Callorhinus ursinus. The sequence continues at coordinate 25,678,700 of NW_027397064.1, forward strand.
TTTAAATTAAAAAAGCAGCACTTTTTAAATACATTATTTTCAGTAGAATTTAGAAGCTATGCCAGAGCATTCCAAATGCTCAGTAACTTAGTAGTACAACAAAGTTTTCTGACAGTTTCTGTAATACTCCATGAGATGGTGCTATGTTACTACAAGAAAATACTCAGATCTCCACGATTTCATAAAGTTGGTATTAATTATCCTTATCTGTTAGTTTGCATCTATTTTTTTCAAAAACTGAGAAAAAATATAGTTAATCAACATAACTAACAAAGGAATTAACTTATGATAAAATCCATTACTTAAATCAGAGGGTGGCAAATTTCCTTAAAGGACCAGACAGTAAATACTTTAGGATTTGTGGGCCGTATGGTGGTCTCTGTCACTACTATTTAAAATGCCATTGTATTAGAAAAGCGGCCAAAGACAATTTATGAATAAACGTACGTGGCTGTGTACCGGTAAGACTTTATTTACAAAAACAGATGGCAGGCTCATGGGCTGTAGTGTGATGATACTGGGTATACATCACAGATGGAACTGAGCCACGATTTACGTCAGTTTGCAAACTGGCCTCCATACACGGAGGGCAAGGAAGGACAGAAGGAAGAGGAAGACCACTCCAGACTGGCAGGTGGCTAACTTTTATAAGCACTGGAACTTACATATGAGGCTTGCTTGGGTAGCCACAAGATGAGCGGATCTCTGCACATGTCTGCCAGAATCTTAAAAGTTTATATAGATATAGAGGCCTTAATTGAATTGAGTCACATATTCAGTCCAGATGGTCTCAAGAACACCTTATTCTCCCAAGGTTATGTCCTCGACAGTTCCCACTGTGAGAATGGTAGGTGGAATGTACATTTCAAAGACAGGAGAGAGAGTGAGGAGCCTTTGATGACCTGGATCTAGCTGTCAGTCCATCAGTGGTCATGCCCTCTTGATGAGCTCCCCCCCAAATTTATTAGTGAACATGTTTACTGCACCAAAATTGATACTTCTATAAAAGGAGCAGACTATAGGGTGGCTCCTCCATGATCCTTGCCTCCTGGTATTCATACCTTTCTGTGATTCATTCCCCTTGAGTGTGGGCAGGACCTGAGACTTCCTTTAAACCCACAGAATATCACAAAGGTATTGGGATGTCATGCCTGTAATTATGTTTTGTTATATAAGATTCCATCTTGCTAGCAGACTTGCTCTTGGAGACTGTCCTTGCTGATGTGCTAAATGAGTGGCCATGTTGGAGGAGTCCACATAGAAAGAAGCTGAGGGTCACCTCCTGCAGTCAGCCAGTAAGAAACTGAGCCCTCAGTCCTATAGCCGCAAGGGAATGTGTTCTGCCAACAACCTGAGTGAGCTTGAAATTGGACCCTTCCCCAGTTGAACCTCTAGATGAGAACCCAGCTTTGGCTGACACTTTAATTGCAGTCTTGCAGAGGACTCATTTAGGCTGTGCCTGGACTCCTGACCTACAAAACTGTGAAATAAATAATGTGTGTTGTTTTAAACTTCTGTTTGTTATGCAGCAATAGAAAACTAATATACCATACTTGCATATATGTGCCTATATCGAACTGTATTTATTTGTATGTATTAAATTTATATTTAAATATTTCTTTACATCTCTGCCCCACCTCTGAAATTCATTTGGTTTGACTGTGGTTTTTGCATCGCTTTAAAGATGTTACAAGACAAAAGAACAAAACCAGAGAAGATAGGAATTTCTAAAACTGGATTATAGTTTTAGAAGTCTATACTCCTACAAGAACAGGAAAGACTCATGGAAAAAAAAAAAACAAAGGTAAAAAATCGGTAGTTCATAACCCAAATCTGGCTTCTATTGTTTTGCTTTGGTGCCATGTTCTCAAAGAATTTGAATGCTGTCCACCTGACTCTTTACATTGATGGTATGTGTCTGAAAGCCTTTGAGTTTGCATCCCATGAGGAGAAAAAAGGAAAACAAAAACAAGCATAAAACAAAGGAAAAAGGGAAGGAAGGAAGGAAGGAAGGAAGGGAGGAAGGAAGGGAGGAAGGAAGGAAGGAAAGAATGTTAGTAAAATATCAAAACTAGCTGGAAATGAGTTGCCTTCCTTGTGAGAGAGGAGAGGTCTTAGTGAAAGCAGTGGGAATGTAAATGACCAGATGAATCCTAAGGTGAGGGATCTTTTTCTCTAATCATCATGCTGAGTTTAGGGAAAGTAGAAAACAAAAAGTGTAAGAACTGAAGGGATACCAAAACAGATGTGCTTCCTTAAGACATCAACACCCATCTGGCCGCATCTCTTATGACCACACAAAGTGCAGAGCATCATTTTCTGGGATCTGAAGGCTCTGTGTTGGAGTCATGAAACTTCTGCTCTGCCGTTGTCATGTGGGTGGTGTTGATGTCCATTCTATAGCTATTTTTAAAGGTAAATGAAATCGATGCTGAGTGGAATCTATTCTGTCACATGAGTTTGATTTTTAATAAGATTCCAAGAGTACTAATGCTGGTTGAGCAAATTGGGCATAGAATGACTGGAAATGGTAAAAATAAGAGAACAGAGGAATCTGGAGTGCAGTGTCATGTAAAACCAGCAAATACAAGAACTTCCCAAAAAAGGAAATAGGCAAAGGGGAGTCAAGTAATTGAGGGAAGATTGGCTACACATGAAGTTTACTCTTGATGGAGGTGGCGGAGGGGAGAGGCCATCGGCATCCACTCCTCTCCCCGTTGATGAACTGGTTCTCTCTTCTTTTTCACTTATGCCCACACTATCATGTCTCTACCCTAATGTTTCCTTTAAGATATGAGAGTATTTTCATGATGCTCTGAGGCCACAGCTACTGTTTAATGTAATGGAAACTAAACCCAGCCCCCCACATAGAGAATAAGAACAGAATGGATCCCCTTACCTGTGCTGCATTTGAATTATTCACAAACCAATTTCTTCATTCTGCCTTTGTCCTTTCCCTTTCCTGCATCTCTTTCTGGGTCTCTCTCTGTTTTTCTCTCTGTCTCTCTCTCTCTGAATTTCTGTCTCTGTCTCTTTCACACACACACACACAGCTTTGTTGAAAAGAGTATTTCCTAAGTGGCTTCCATGAAATTGCTGTAATGAAAGAGTGGGAAGACACATCTTTCCCACTTAACTTTCAATTTATTATTGGGTAAATTGGAGTGAAGATGACCAAGAAGAGATGCACAGGAGACATAGATATTTATTGGCTCAGAGGCTTCCGTTTTTCGGAGCCATCACTGGGAAGAAAAATAATGTTAAATTAAGGGAGAGAAAATACTGGACTGTTGCAAAGATTTTTCTAACATTTTTGGCATGATAATTTGAGAATGTTTTCTAGTTTGTAGTGTAATGTTCTATCCAGCAAAAAACAACATAGGTGTTTTTTTCTTGAAGAATTTCAAAGAAAATTATCTTTGTCTTTAAAAGTTATCCACCCAGGTAATAGTTCTTTATGGTTTTCAAAACTCCATTATATATCTTTATCAGTATTTGTGTAACCATAATTCTTTCAAGGTTATAAGTAAAAATATTGGCATAAATCTGATTTATAGCAAACACTACCCTGAATCATTATGGTAAGAGTCTCTTCCGTGCTTATGGGTATCATTCAGATTCTGACTTTCATCTCTAAGCTGCTGTTATTTACACGGAGTCAATGAGAAATGTGTTTTATTTGGACTTTGTAGAGTGTATGAAAGATTTATACTATGAATTCAGAGTTTTTGGCCGATGTTATCCATTTAAAGATAATACTGACTCATCTGACTAATGACATTATCAATATTATACAAGTACTCTGTGCATATATTTTAAATATTATTTTTCACTTTGGGAGTTTTGCTTTTTGCTTTTAGTTTTCGTTTTCTTCTTTGATAAACTTAAAGTAGATACCATAGACTAAAAGGTAGATATTTTAGAAAAAGTCAAACTCTAGACAAGAATGTTTAAGAGGTAAGATATATGCCCCACTCTGGGAAGTTGGTAGGCTCTTTATAGTTCCATGTGACAGAGTGGATGATAATCAATGGATCATTGCAAAGAAATGACTTTTGTCACATTGTGGCAACAATGACCCAAGCTTTCTACAAAGACAAATTTCCTTTTCCTCAGAAAATAGCATTATAATAAGCTTCTATCTAAGGGCAACAGTGGCAGATGATGAAACACTACTTTTTCATTAAATTGTGGGTAATAATAGCATCTGACACCTGTCTCTCATTGACTAAGTTAACTAGCAAAAATCAACTATGTATATATGATGTATATGTACATCTCTCTCTCTATCTATATATATATATATGTATATATATATATACATTATATATTTTTCTCTTCTGGATCTTTTATTTTTCTTTGATCATAGACAGATGTTAATTGTGAAGGTTAGTGGAATTGTCTGCATAGGCAATGTGATTTGATATCTCACTATCACTATCTGTGAAAGATGACTGCACGGAATTGGATAATTGGAATATGGAGATTTTTTTCAAAAGCATTAGCATCTATTCACATCGAATCACTAAACTGGATTGCTTCAAGGGATATAGATGAAGAGAACAATCAGTTCCAGAATTTGCCTTTTATATGAGTCAAATGATTCAGTTTACCTCACAAGGGATGGTATTTATGCAAGATAATGAGTGGTTCAGTAAGTCAGTGAGATTTTACCCTCAAATTAACACTTTATCAGCTCTAAAACTGTTACAACTATCCAGAATGCATTTCCTGTGAGATTATGGCTCCTGATGTCCTAAAGTAACACAAATTAATACTACAGAAATGGTCGGGCCATAGAATTGCAGGGATGTGTCATCCTTTCATGTTCTGAGTGTGACTTTTCCGGTCAATATTATCTTAGAGATGGAGTCAATGTGTCTAGATTTCAGATACAAGCTGCTCCCCACACATGTGCATATACACTGTCTCTTGATTATTTCTGAGAATAATAAATGTTTGGTTTAGATGACATAGTCTATGTATGAAAAACTAAAGATAGACATGATAAACTAGAGTATTTGCCTGTCTTGCAATTAAAATTTTTATATTAATAAAACTTATATAGTAAAAATTACAAATATATATAAATACAATTATATAGACCCAGACATATAAATATACATATATACACAATAAGAATGGGCTCAGGAAGATGAATTTAATATGTAATATTATAATATTATATATAATATATGTGGCTCTGTTTTGGTTGTCTTTTTTTTTTTTTTTTTAATCTTGGGTTTTGTTGAATTTTCCCATCCCATTAATGTAGAACTTAGCCACAGGACTTGTTTTGGCCAATGGGATGTTAGTGAGGATGACACAGCAGAACAGTGGAAAATGCTTTGTGGCTTGGTTTGGTCTCTTACCCTCTTGTCACTGCCAAGAGAACATGTTTTGGACAGCCTGTTAGTCTCAGAAGAATGAAAGGTGCATGAAACACCCAAAGTGATCCTGAAGTCTGAATACAAGCCCTCTTGATTTTATCTGAAATCACCTGAGCCCCAGCAGATCTTTTGTCCTTTTTCTTTTTTCTCTTTCTCTTTCTTTTTTCTTTTCTCGGAGAGAGAGAGAGCACAAGTAGCGAGTAGAGAATCTTAAGCAGGCCTCATGCCCCAGTGTGGAGCCCAACAGGGGGCTCAATCTCACCACCCTCAAATCACGACCCTGAGCCGAAATCAAGAGTCAAATGCTTAACCAACCTAACCACCCAAGTGTTCCTGAGCTCCAGCAGATCTTAAATCAGGTGAGTGAGAAATAAATCCTTCCTGTAGCACAACACTGAGTTTGGGGTTGTTTTATACACACATTTTTGTGGAAACACCCTTCTGATACACAAGTCTATAAATAATTTGTTAGTACTGGCTTTTTAAAAATAACTGATAACAAAATAACTCTTTCTTCATTCATTATAACTATTGACAACTCCTGGACTAAAATGTAGGGCTAATTTGAATTCCGAGTAAATTCCAAATCAGTTCCTATAGGTTCTGAATTGGTTGTCTTTATTTCTTAGATTTTTTTTCTTTCCTCTTCTGTTGAGTTGGCCTTATCCATATCATGTTTTTCTTAGAAAAATTCTGCCAAGTAATTTGCAATGTACTGCCCTTAAATCTGACAAATAATATTCAGAATTCAAAGGAAAGGTATTTTCACTTTTTGAATGACTCATTGGACAATTTCTTATTGCCACTGATTATTTTTCAAAATGTTTTTTAAAAATAAATTATTTCCAGTTCCGTAGTAATCACTAATTAGAATTTTCCAAGCAGGTATATTCTTAGAATTTACTTTAATATAATATAACTACCTGAAATGCATGGTCTACACTCTTGCACCTTAAGTATTTAACCTGAAAATAAACACATCAGTGCATTATCTGCTGATAAATAGTATCCCAATAACCTCAAGAATTATGAGCACATATCTAACTTGCTATCATGGGGTGGTTTCAACACACACACACAAAATCAAATTCTAAATAATAATAAAAGCAAGACCACAACATTGAAATTGTGTTTGCAAGGTAATTTTTGGAGTCACAAAATCTGAGACTTAACTCTTTTGCAAGATGTAACATATTCCCATTTGTAAGCTTCTCGTTGTATTGAAATTGCATTATGATCTCAGATCTTTAGGATCTCTCAATGTCTTCCAGTCTCTACAAATCAGTCTGACTTCGATAATTCATGGGTTGTCTTACAGCAGCCCATGGTTCACTTCTAAGGGTAACACAGCAACTAATACTAAGTGGGAATGGATGAGAGAAAAGGATAAAAACCACTCTAAATTGGATCATTCTAAACTGAAAACATTGAGAAGACTTGTGAGTACTTCATTCTCCCACACTTAACACGTAGGCACAGGTTCTTCTCTGCGGGAGCATAACTTGAGCCACACTGCCATACCTGCCTCAGGTAGCTCTTCTCTTCACAAGAAGGAGGATAACTATTTTTGTGAAACCTTCTCTAAGTGACCCACCTAGACATAAATCTTTGCTATCTGTTCCCCTTACTGTTAGCTACTCTACTGTTCATCAACTGCCTCTAATTTTGTTTTCATGAGATGGTAAACTCTATGAGAGCAGAGAGCATAATTCATGCTAATATAATGTTAGGAATCTCCTTGGTACCCAAAATGTATCTTAGAATTAAAGGAAAACCTCAGACACAGAACTAAGAATAGAGATTGAGTTTTCCCCTTCTTTTTTTAACTTTTTATTTCTTATTTATTTTTTTATTATTATATTGTGTTACTCACCATACATTACATCATTAGTTTTTGATGTAGTGTTCCATGATTCATTGTTTGCATGTAACACCCAGTGCTCCATGCAGAACGTGCCCTCTTTAATACCCATTACCAGGCTTAACCCATCCCCCCACCCCCTCCCCTCTAGAACCCTCAATTTGTTTCTCAGGGTCCGTAGTCTCTCATGGTTCGTCTCCCCCTCCGATTCTTTTAATATTAGAAAAATGAGCCACACATCTTAATTGAAAATCTTTTTTTTTTTTCAGCCACATAGATGAGTGTTGTAAGAGTTAAATATTCTTACTTCTAGTTTATTTGCTATTAAGTTGACATGAAACAAAAATTTGACTTTGTGGTTTGGGCACATAAGTATCTCATGTATACTTAACAATTTTCAGAATTACCTGAGGACTTAAAGGTATGGGTTTTTTTTTTTCCATTTACTGAGTTATAAAATTGGATCAAAATACTATCTTTGAATACACTAAAATTATGTTGTCATTAAAATAATTTCCCAAACCACAATAAGCACTATCATTTTCCCACTTACCTATTTCTTTATAAACTTGAAGGTATTGTCCATCCATCATTATCACACTTGTGAAGCTCAGCAACAATGAGACAATTCTCTAAGAGAACCATATATCCCATTACCTTTCAATTATTCCTCCCTTTTTGCCTTTAAATTTTGCAGATAAAAGCTGGAAATTTATAGGGAATTTATATTCTTAATTGTGATCCTCCTAAATTTTTCTGTCATTGTCCTGTGTTTATGAAGTGCATGAAGTTGGCTTCTGGAGGATGGTAACTGGATATTACACCTACCTACTTAATCCCAGCTTCCCACCTTTTTCTTGTCGTCATATGGACTTTGGAAGGCTGTTGTAGTCTCAGAGGCATCATCATCGGCCAGCTGTCATTTACCCTCCCAGGAAAGTGGCTAAAGCCCAACAAGAGACTGGCTATCTTCTTCCCTGGAACTGAATTTCTTCTGAAGCCTCTCTTCTTAGTTTGAAGGTGGCCATCTTCTCTGTCTTCACATGTTCCTAATAGGTGTATGTTTGTGTCCAAATTTCCTCTTCTTATAAGGACTCCAGTTATATTGGATTAGATCAATGATCTCATTTTAACTCTTTAAAAACCCTATCTCCAAATATAGTGCATAGCCAAACATACGGCCATCCATAAACCATCTACAAACCTAGTCTGTGGTACTTTGTTTTGGCAACACTCACAAGTTAAATTAAATTAAATGGATTAAATTACTCATAGTTTCAGGTAAAAGGTAAAAATGTTCAGTGATTTTATTTACCACCCAAGTTTAGAGCAAGGTAACTCACTAAGTGTGTAGGAGGGAGGTAGTAAAAAGAAGGAGACTTGAGATACAAGAGAGAAGTATTTTTATACAGTTTTTTAGCCTTGAGACTTGTAATTTTAATAGACACGATATGAGAAGTAGGTGAAGACCAAGTTTCTCTGGGTGAAGAAAAACCTAGAAGCCAGAGTTCAGCCATGAGACATTATTCCAGATCCATGGCTCTAGATGAAGCAGAAAAGGAATGCAATAGTCCTTGGCAAGGAGAAAAGATATTTTTCTTGAGACAAGAGGAAAGGAAGAGAGTGTGTGAGAAGGAAGAGCAAATTAGCAGGTCGGATTTAATATATTGCCCCCAAGGGGTATATAAATTAAGGGCCAATCCTTTAAACCAAATAATATAATTTGAAAGATGAATTTTGGATTTCTTTACAGACTCTTGATGGAGATATTTTTGGATAGGGGTCTTGGGACGTTCTACTCAGGTGGCTACTCTGTAAGATCAGCCTTGATGCTCTGAGAAATCCCCTTTAGAAGGGTCATAGTAAGTATGTTTTGTAAGCATTCATTTTGGAGTCAGAAAGATTTTATTTGAATACTAGCTCAGTTCTTAGAGAATGATGTAGCTTTGGACAGCTTAATTAACATTAAATTGTTCTCTTCTGTGGAAGGTGACTGTATAATGATGTTTACCTCATGGACATGCTGTAGATTGAATGAGCCCATGCAAGTAAAGAAGGCAATGTAGGGGCGCCTGGGTGGCTCAGTTGTTAAACGTCTGCCTTTGGCTCAGGTCATGATCCCAGGGTCCTGGGATTGAGCCCCGCATCGGGCTCCCTGCTCCGCGGAAAGCCTGCTTCTCCCTCTCCCACTCCCCCCACCCCCGCTTGTGTTCCCTCTCTCGTTGTCTCTCTCTCTGCCAAATAAGTAAATAAAATCGTAAAAAAAAAAAAAAGAAGGCAATGTATCTGCTGTTGTGATCAATAGATGCTGAGGTTAGCTGACTCTGCTAGAGGGGTAAACGGGTTTCTTGTTCCCATTCAAGCTAAAGATTTACAAGGGACCTTAATTTAATTTAAATTAATAATTAGAAGGAAAGTGCTGGCTCTAGAGATGAGAACCCAGTGTTCACAGAGGAAATGTCCAAGAATTATCTATATACTTTATGGTGTCTATTAGCTATTCACCATTTTCTGAATTAAAAAAAAAACAAAAAACCTTACAAGATTGAATCTCTTTCTTCCCATAAAAAGAGACTGGTGGGAATTTTCAGAGAATATTTTGCAGACTGTAGAAAATCTATTTAATTCTGAGAGCAATGTGTGTCCAAATCCATTAGTTCTAAAGCTGTATTTCACACATCTACTAAAGGGCTACCTGTCATGACCTCCTATGGTAGAAGGAAGAAAAGGAGAACCATGGTAGCCTAAAGATGCAGAGTGTTCTCTGCAGAACACTTCTGTGATTATATACCCCGGGAAAAGAAGTTAAAGGCCAGTACTGTGTATGTTCAAAGTTAGATATTGAGTGTGTTCTGTGTTTTTTTGTTTTTTGTTTTTAAAAATTTTATTTATTTATTTGAAAGAGAGCAAGCTAGAGAGAGAGAGCACAAGTGGGGATGAAGGGGGTGGAGGAGGGCAGAGAGAGAGGGAGAAGCAGACTCCCCACTGAGCAGGGAGTGCAACGTGGGGCTCAATCCCAAGACCCTGGGATCATAACCTGAGCATAAGGCAAATGCTTAACCGACTGAGCCACCCAGGTGCCCCTGACTGTGTTATGTTTTAAATAAGGAGATCAGCCAAGAGGAATGTAATTTCCCACGTTATGTAAGGTGACTGAGTCATTAGTCCTCTTGTGAGTACCGGTAAGAGAAAAGGGGGTTTAAAAGGCAAGCTCCCACCTGTGATGTAGCAGCCTGGGAGAACAGAAGAGTTCAGAGGCCAGTTTCTAGTGGGCAGGATTGCAGTGGGAAGCCCAAGAGAGCAGAGTGAGGATGAAACCCTCACTGAGGAGTAGGGGCTGCTTATGAAGATTAGAATGTGAAGCTAAGCAAGGACCCTATGTAATCATCTGAAGTGGCCATGCTATAATCCAGGAAGGGTCAGAAATACCACAAACTGTAGCAGCCGTATTCATTCTGAGAGAGATGCCAGAGCCAAGCCAATACCCTTTTTGGGGAATGAAAACAAGAGAGAATGGCCCTTGTCTGCAGAACCCTCATTGTTTTCTTCCTCCTCTTTTTAAAAATGTTGGGCGTTACCTTTTAAACCAAAGCTGAGGATTAGAATGATTTGAATGAGGTAGTTCTGAGTGACCGTTTTGTTCATCAAAGTCTGTGAATGTGAACCTGGAACTTTGAGGTCAAAGTTGACCCTATGGTCAAAGCATGGATAGCAGTAAATGAACTCATGTCACTTGTTAGGAGCCAAGGACATTTTACAGGACTAAAGCAGCATTTATATTCTCTCAACTTCCTGAGCTTTCAGTGAGGTGATAGCTTCAAAAGACATGCTAAATAAGAAAAATAGAAACCTAAACTACCAAGTAATGAAAACACGATTGCCCACATTTATTTCCTGAACCAAAAAACTTGCTTTTCAAAAGGTTGTCATTCTGTTACCTTTTATAAACTTATCCTTAATCTAAAACTTTGATAAGAATGGAGTATTTTGACTGAGGTCAATTTATTATCCCTCCGTACCAGTTGAGATGGAAAAAAAAAAAAACTAAAATAAAACTTCAAAGTCACTAGAATCTCTCTTAACCACAGTAGAAAGATTGTAGGAAAGCCTGGAGCATTTTTTCCCCCCATCTGTGTCAAAGATGTGATTACTGGATTGTTTGAGGAGGACAATAAACCAAATGAAATCCCGCCTGAGTGTCAGTGTGCAAGTCCTACAAGTTTTTTTAGCTTTTGTTTTGACAATGGAGACACACTGAAGGCTGACACCAAATGGAAAAGATAATTTTGAAATTGTATTAATTTGATGAGGACTCCCTTGCCACTCCTCCATCCACATGGGCTATCCCATTATTACAAACCTCCACTCTGCTTTTGTGGAGTTTACATTAATTGTATTCCTGACCTGGATGATATGATTTCTCTCCCAATAAGAACTCCTATCTTTACTCAGTTATCTAGACTATCTCCAAAGAGTCAAGATAATTTTGCAGTCTTTTTTATAAGACAATAAAGGAGTCATTTCTTTGACATGTCTTCCCACACGATTCCTCTACTAATTTAACATTTTCACAGCAATTCTGAAAAGTTATTTCCAAGTGTTATGTATTTTATTGGATTATCTTTATTCAATTTCTAATTAGTAGAAAACCTTTAGTATTAGCATATAGATTTATAAGGACCCATTAGATCATTCATATTTAAAAGGACTTGTTCCAGTAATCACATCTACTTTCTTCCCACTCATAGATTCTGTTAATCAATTTTTGCACCTAATTGCCCCTTACATGATCAACCACAGGAGCCATTTTGAAAAGCTTCTCTACTTGTTGATAGTTTTAAACATATTTTTGCCCAAAGTGAATAAAAATCAATACAGATAAATAAAAATATTAATCTACAATAGTTTATCTTATAACAAATTCTTGAGAAGTTCTTTTGTTCTATTCTATCTTCATTATAGACATTTGTTAAGCCATTTTAACATATTTAATTTTATTCCTTCATTAAAATGAATTATCTTATCTTCCTAATTTCTCTCAGGAACACATAAAACACATCCAATGGTGATGGTGTTTCTGGGAGGGTTTGAGGGGAGCATAGTGGAAGATGAGAAGGAAAAGGAAGGTCTTTTAGTAGTAATGAAATAGCTGGGGACTGTGAGTACCCTGAGTCATAGTAGTGACTAAGTAGTTGGGGACTGTGAGACAGCAGAATGGACTTCAATTACTGTGAGGAGAGATTCAGTGTGATGGACTGTGCATTTTATTTTATTTTTTAAAGGGGAAATTATATTTCTTTTTTTTAAGATTTTAATTATTGAGCGAGAGAGAGCATGCGCAAGAGAGACAGCATGAGTCAGGGGCAGTGGCAGAGGGAAAGGGAGAAGCAGACTCCCTGCTGAGCAGGAAGCCCGATGTGGGGCTCGATCCCATGACCCCGAGATCATGACCTGAGCCAAAGGCAGATGCTTAACTGACTGAGCCACCCAGGCATCCCTGGACAGTGCATTTTAACCAGGACCACGCTGCTCTTGGCTTTCTATGAAGGAAATGCAGTTTCAGGCTTTCCACGGGGGATGATGATAGAGTTAGGTAGATGCACCCACATTATGCTTTGATTTCCTGTTCACAAAGTAGTGGAAATGGTTTCCTGAAGCCAGACATTCACAAGTAAGTTCCCATGGGGTGCCAGGGTGGCTCAGTCAGTTGAGTGCCCGACTCTTGTTTTCAGCTCAGGTCATGATCTCAGGGTCCTGGCATCGGGCTCTGCACTCAGGGCAGAGTCTGCTTGAGATTCTCTCTCTCCCTCTTCTTCATCTCCTCTCCCCGCTTGTGCTCTCTCTTGTCTTTCTCTCTAAAAAATAAACAAATACATCTTAAAAAAAGGTAAGTCCACATGTTTCAATGAACCATTTCAGATTCCAATGAAAATATGATTCATATTTATATGGAAATGCAAAGGACTTCAGATGATCGATCAGTTTTGAAAGAAAAAGAAAATTGAATAATTAAGACACTGTGGTATCACAAAGAAATTGATGGAATTGCTGGTGTAAGTATAAGATTTTACAAACATTTTGGGAAAATATCTGGTGGTTTCTAATAAGTTAAAAATCTCCCTATCCCTTAAGCTAGCAATGCTATCCTTAGGTATAGACCAAAGAGGAATGAAAGCGTAGCTGAACGACATGTATAAGAGTGTTCATGGCAGCTTTATGCATAATAGCCAAAACATGGGAAGCAACCATTGACAAGAAGATGGGTAAACATATTGTGACATATTCATGTAGCAAAATATGTAAATCACAAAATGCTCAGCACAAAAAAAGAACTGGATAATGTCACATACAACAATAGGGATAAATCTCAAAAACACGCTGAGGGAAGCCAGCACATGATTAAACCCAGCCTCATCACCATAAATACACAAGCATCAGAGAAACTAAAATTGTTTAGTTTGTCTGTTTCCCGTTCCCTTATGAAATTGCTTGTATTTGTTTTCTTTTGTATCTCAGCTGATGGCTAAAGTATCTGCTATTTTTCTTCACTAGTGTTTCCCCCATTCGCCACGCATAAATACTTAAATAATAAACACTATACGTGTTGTATTATGGGATTTTATGTTTATTTGAAGTAGATTTGATCACAGCTTATATTCTTTGGGGGCAAAAAAGGACTAGCTTCTTTTAAAGCAATCTCTTGAAGTTGTATGGCAGGAAAGCTACTAGCTGTCAAACTTGCAGGATAAAATCTCCTCGTCCAAAAACCTCTTCAACATTTCAAATTGAGTACTTTTCCTTATGAAACATTCTGTTCATAATTGATCTGTAGCGCCAGTTTAAGACCAAGACGCTCACATGAGAAGAAACAGACAATATGAATAGGCCTATATCTATTAAAGAAATGGAATTAATAATAACTAATCTTCAAAAGCAGAAAACACCCAACTCAGATGCATTCACTGGTGAATTCTACCAAACATTTACAGAAGAAATTATACCAATTCTCTACAATCTCTTCCAGAAAATAGAATCAGAGGAAATACTGTCCAAGACATTCTTCAAAGCTAAAAGGTAAAATACTCAGAATAGTCTACACAATATTTAGGGAGAATAACAAAGTCAGTGGACTGATGCTATGCAATGTCAAAATTCTATAAAACCACAATAATCAAGGCAATGTCATATTGGTGAAACAGTAGACAAATAGACCAAGAGAGCAGAGTAGAGAGCCGAGAAATAGACCCACACAAATATAGTTGCCTGATCTTTGATGAAAGAGCAAAGGCAATACAATGGAGGAGAGACAATCTCTTCAACAAATGGTGACAGGGGAAAAAAAAAAAAGAACTAAAAGTTGTCATCTGGAATTTCTAATATATTCTAAAATTTGAGAAAAAATTACTTTGCCTGGAATTTACAACCATACCATATGATATGACTATTTATTTTTATTTTTTCTATCACTGTAGTGACCTCAAGCCCAGCAAGGTTTAGTAAGTTGTTCAACATTTCTGATCATGTTGACAACGTGGCAGGATTTGAAATGTTAGTTAAACATTAAACTATGGTGTTGTCTTTCCAACAATGTAGATATCTTTTTACCACTGGCGCAGATTTCAAAAACACACATACATAATTTGTTCTAATTCTTATGAACACAGAATTCTACTTTTTCATGATATAGACATATCCATATCTCTGACTTCACGATTAAAATTTACTCTGGGTTATTATGAACACACACGGGAAGGCCCTGGTGAATTTATGGAGGAAAAGGATTCCTTCTTTTTCTCACTACTATAGCAATTGGAAGATTATCTTCTATATGTGAAACAAATTTATTTGATTTTCGTATTTAGTAAAAATGTGTATATTACTTTTCAGTTTGGTATGATTTTGATGATCTTGATACTCATGGAACTCATCTAAATTTGAATTAAATTTTTCCTCACATGCTATCGTATTTATTTAGACACTGCATTAGATATTAATTAGTACATTATTATTATAGAGTGAAAGCACAATGGTCAGCCTCAAAATTATAAAATAGAAAAATTAGAATATTTACAAATGCCACCAGTTGCAAATAAATCAAGATCTTTAATTTCATTACATCAGCAAAAATTCCCTTTGCCACCTAAGGTAACATATTCACAGGTCTGGGGAACTAGAGCATGGACATAATTATTTTTTACACAAGGGGGTCACAATTCTACCTACCACACTCCTATAAAAAGGTAGAATTGCTTTGAGCAATTTAATAGGGTTAGATCATTTTAAGCTGCTTCTTTCGGTTATGAAGGATTGGGAAAAAATATTCATTAAATTAAGATACAAATACATGACCTAGAATAGCAGTCTTTCACTCATAATAAAGGCATCAAAAGAAAAATAACTCAAGAAAATAAACAAAATGTCATATTTAATATCCACATTAACAATAAAATTGATTTGACACAATATAATCATTTATGTGGAAGAGAAATTCTAGGCACACATCCTGAAATCAGAGTGAAAATGAAAAAATTGACAGAGAAGATGGACATATTTAGAAATTTTAAAAAAGCTATCTCATTACATATTTTTCTATAGAAGTAATAGTGATAAAAATAATCTTTATAACAGATAAAACCTTTCTAAACATGATTATTAAATAAATATATAAATGTTTATAAATGTATAAATAAAGAAATTTTGTTGAGTCATTCGAGTACCATACTGATGCATAGACATTCTGGTAACAGTTTGAATTATAGTTATATATATACATTTATATATACAACATACCTCTATCTAAAATTTAAAAAAAAATGAAATTAGAGCTTCCAACTGCCAAAGCTAGAAATATTTGGGTTACAAAATAACATTGGTATTGTAATTACAACCCCAAGAATAATATACAAGAATATAAAAAGAATAAAATAAATATCTTGATTCCATAATGATATAAATAAATATTTAAATGTATAAATACAAGAAGGGACAAATCTTCCTTACAAAACATTACAACTAATATATGTACAGGGAATGAGAGTGTCATGGTCTGAATTGTGTCCCCCTAAAATTTCTATGTTGAAGCCTTAATCCCCAATATGACTGTATTTGGAGATAGAGTCTTTTTAAGGTTATATGAGGTCATAAAGATGGGGCCCTAACCCAATAGGACTGGTGTCCTTATTAGAAGAAGAAAAGACACCAGAGGTGTCTCTCTCTCCGTGCTCACACAGAGAAGAGACCATGTGAGGACACAGGAACAAACTGTTGGCACCTAGATTTTGGACTTCTAACTTCCGGAACTGTGAGAAAATGCATTCATATTACCTAAGCCACCTGGTCTGTGGTATTTTGTTATGGCAGCACGAGCAGACAGAGGGAAATGGAGAGTCACCATTAAAACCACTGCAGTAATCATTGCTGCAGTCAAGATGATCCACTGATGTCTTTTTTTTTTTTTTTTAAGACATCACGCCTAGCATGGAGCGCAATGAGGGGCTTGAAACGTATACCTACTGAACAACTCCCCATTTCCAACCTCCACCCTTGCAACCACTATTGTATTCTCTCTTCTATGACTTTGACTGATAAGTGGAATCATGGCATTATTTGTCTTTCTGGGACTGGCTTATTTCCCTTAGCCTCATGTCCTGAAGTTACAGTGACATTTCGTTCTAGCAGCAGCAGCTAATTCCAGTTTGCTTTTCTCCTAGCCCCTTGCACCAGCTCATTATGCCTCTCGAAGATGTCAGCATCAGTTTTGGTACTTTCTCCTCAGATGTCTGGTTCTAGCTTAAAGGCCTCCTTCTAAGTTTCTGAGGCACTGAGAGGAGCCCAACAGCACCTCCTCCTCAGAGATCTGAGTCCCAGATTTGTTCTGTCTCTTATCCAAGCATCTACATTTTAAAATTGAAACCTTGGGGTGCCTGGGTGGCTCGGTGAGTTGAACATCCGAATCTTGGTTTTAGCTCAGGTCATGATCTTAGGGTTGTGAGATCAAGAGCTCTGCACTCAGTGGGGAATCTACTTGAGATTCTCTCCCTCTGCCCTTTCAAATAAATATATAAATCTTTTAAAAAAATAAATTGCAAACTCTCCCTTCTGTTCTCTCAGACTAACTTCTTTCTGCACTAATTACCTCAGTGATACCATTGTGTTTTCTTTTTGCCCTTTGTTTTCTAATAATGCCCAATTAAACCATTCTTTATATTAAATTCTCTCTCTGTTAAAGTAACAGATATCTTTCAGTATCCTGACTAGGGCTTGATTGATACATATTCTATATATTTTTTTGATTCATATGAGAGAGACAGAGAGAAAGTGTGAGCAAGAGCATGAGCCGGGGGGTGGGTCACAGGGAGAGAGGGGAAGTAAACTCCCCGCTGAGCAGGGAACCCGATGTGGGGCTCGATCCCAGGACCCTGAGATCATGACCTGAGCCAAAGGCAGACGCTTAACCGACTGAGCCACCCAGGTGCCCCTGTATTCTACTTCTATAATATATTGAGGTAGATTATAATAATCTAGCCTTGAAAAAATTTGGATACCATTAGTTGTGGACATGCTTTGTAAGATTATTTTTTCTTCTTTTGCTTTTGCTGGTACACTGTCAGTTCCAGATCATTAAATGCATTTTGTAGACACAAGGGAAATTTTATCTGAAATACAAAGGAAATGTTCTAAAGCTTCAGTGTAATAGTTTATTTTCAGTGTAATAATTTATTCAGTACAATAGTTTATTGCTCTTCTTCACAGTCCATTCCATCCAACACATTTGGAAACAAAATATCTTTTATAATTTTGGATATTGTAAAATTTGCAGCTTTTAAGCTTCTCAACTTACCAGTATAAACAATCTTTATCAAGAGAATTTCCTAAAAGAAGACTCTATAATTGCATTACCAAAATTTTACCTTATGGTACTTTATGGTACATAAAGGTACTTTCTATCTGCTACTTCACTCTGAAAAGTACCTAAATTGTCTAACTGAGATGGGGCCCTCACGGCAAATGCTTGTAAAGGAATGCCTTGCTATTGTTTGGCAAGTCAGTGACTATTGAAGAGATCAAATAAGATGATTTTTTTGGGCTTCATTTTATTATACAATTTCTATCAAATGATGATGACAAACTTTTTAGAGTTTGATCAATTTAGTCAGGATTTTTTAAATGTAGAGCATTTAATGAGCCTGAGAGCCATCATTTTAGTTTAAAGAATGTGGCCAACAGTTGGATGGCACTGTGGCCAAAATGTGAATGAATACGACATGGTACTTTTATTCTGTATAGATACGATGGATGCACATAAAATATTCCTTGAATAAAGATCATTATACATGCACATTTTAAAGCATTTTAACTTATCTTGGTCGGTTCTCAAATTTTCTCCTTTTCTTGAATAAAAGTTTAATAAAATGGCTGTATTAGTTCTCTATTGTTGCTGTAACAGATTACCATAAATTTAGGGTTTAAAACAATACAAATTTATTATCCTACAATTCCATAGGTTAGAAGTTTGATATGGATCTCTCTAGCCGAAAATCAAGGTAGAGGCTAGGCTGCATTCCCTTCTACAGGCCCTGGAAGAAACATCTTTTTCCTTGCTTTTTCCGTCTTTTATCAGTTGCCCACATGCCTTGGCTTATGGCTCCCTTCTCCCATCTTCAAAATCAGCAACAGTAACTCTCTATTTTTAAGGATCTACATCTCCCTCTCTGGGAAGGAATGTAGACACTAAACATCCATTGATTTCAAAGAATCATGTGATTAGATTGGACCCTCCCAGATAATCCAGGATAATCCTATTTTATAAGTCTTTATAATTAAATTCCCTTTTGCCATAACACAGCGTAATCATAAATTCTAGGATCTAGGATGTGGACATCTTTGGGGGACATTATTCTGTTTACCAGAATGGTAATCTAATAATTTTTTTTGGCAAAAGTGAAAGTACCTATTGTTCAGATTAAAATATTTTCTTACTAACTGATAATTAAATTGCTGATTCTATAGTGAGACAAAATTCATGCTGCATATGCACTACTTTTATCATTCATTTAATTCTTTAATTCATCTATGTTTTTGGCAAAGATCTAACTCTCTTATATGCCAAGTGTGTACTAGATGATGGGATCCTTGTATTCTCTCTCTTTCATTCTCTTTGTGAAATAACATTAAAACTAAATTTCCCTGAAGTTTTTAAAACATAGAGATCCTCTCTATAATCATAGACTAAACATTCATAAAAATTTGATTTTTAAAGTGCTCTAATGTTCTCATAAGTTATTTTTCTTATATTTATCTTTCTAGCATCTGCTTAATCTAAGAAATTATTTGTTGATCCTTTATATATAAAAGATGAAATGGAGATGCTTTATAGTAATTTTTTTCCTTTATTTCATCTCCTCTACAATCAAATGCAAATCCTTCAGGTTCTGGCATTAGTATGTACATAAATTTTAGAATTTTATATTGTTGAAAACCTCCTACCAATTTTCATGAAAATTTAGAAGAGCCTGAATTATGGGTTGTTGGAGGAATGCCAATATGAACAATCTGTGGGTTATTCTTATTAAAGATGATATGGAAAACAAACACAAATATTGAGATACTATAGAATAAAAGAAATTTAGGAGACCCGAACAGTCATATGTCCAATTCACCTACTTTTAAATTAAATGGTATCCTAATCATGATTGACAAATGGACATCCATAATTTTTCCTCCTAGGGAAGCAGCAACATTTCTCATTAATTTTTACCCAAATCTCATGATCCTTGAATTTAAATAAGTTCTAAGATAAACAGCATTGGAAAGTAACCATTCTGAGAAAAGGTAGTTTAAGTTCATTTTCACTTTTGTTGTTGTTCTTGGATTTTTTTTTTTTTTTTTTAGAGATGGGGAGGATGGGGACTGGCAGAGGGAGAGGAGATGGAGAGAGAAAATCTTAAGCAGGCTCCATGCCCAGTGCAGAGCCCTATGCAAGGCTCAATCTCACAACCCTGAGATCATGACCTGAGCCGAACTCAAGAGTCAGACACTTAACCAACTGAGCAGCCCATGCTCCCTGTTCTTGGATTTTTAAGGGGAAAACAAATGAAAATAATTTTCTCTAAAATGTTATTTCATATAAATGGACTCATGGTCTGCCTATATATATTTTAGACATCATAACTGCATGACTACAGATTAGGTTTGGTCCTTACTTGTTCTGTCTGTTGTTTTTTAATCTGTTGTTGAATCATTTTGATAATTTTAGGTAAAAGTAGCAGAAACATTTTTCAAATTGGCCTAAATAATAGGGAAAGACACTATCTCACAGAAAGAAAATCAAGAAATCGGTTGGTTTTAGGTCAGTTGGCCAGTGACTCAAAAATCACATCAAGTTCCTTGTATTTTATAAATAATTATTTGAGTTTACACAGCTGGTTGGCTCTGCCAATAATTGTTTCACAGTAATTTATGTGCTATGGGATTTCTGCCTGGGAGTGGAATGAAATTAACCCTTAAGCTACTCAAACTTCAGATCAAGAGCCAAAGCTCAGCTTTTCCAAGACATTTGGGCCATGAGAGAGAGAGAGAGA